>NW_027512609.1:0-300000 GCF_048772815.1 Callospermophilus lateralis
ATCTCCTCCTCCGTGGGTGAAGCCTTTTCTTGCTGTGTCCCCGTTCCTACTCCTTCCCCCACGATCTCTCAACCCCTCTGCTCCTCCTCCTCCTCCACCCTCTGTTCTCCCTGAGTCACAAGATTTGACTCTACTGGACTCTCGTCCCCCTCCTTATCTTCTACCCTTGTCCCACAACCCCCAACACCCTCTAAGTGATTCTCCAGCTGCTGACTCAGCCTCTCCGCAATTGGAGGACGCTAAGCCAGCCCAGGGCCCTCCAGATAACTCCCCTGCGTCACACACAGCCCCTCCTCCCCTGGAGGAAGCTGGAGTTGCTAAAGGAACTCGCCGGTGGCAAATGATTGAAAACCCTGGAACTCCCGTGTTGCTTCCCTCCATCCCTAAGGACCAATGATTGACGATGGCCATAGGGAAAAAATGCAAGCCTACCAGTATTGGCCTTCTCCTCTTCAGACCTATATAAATGGAAAAATAACAATCCCCCTTTTACCGAGGACCCAACCTGGCTCTCAGGTCTGGTGAAGTCATTGATGTTTTCACACCAACCTACTTGAGATGACTGCCAACAACTCCTAGGGACTCTCTTCATGACAGAGGAACAAAAGAGAATCCTCCTGGATGCTAGAAAAAAGTATCCTCAGACCAAATGCGTGACCGACAAAACTTCCCAATATATTCAAAGCCGGCTTTCTCTTGAAACGACCCAACTGGGACCCCAACACCTTTGAAGGTAGGGAGCATCTGTCCACTTATCGCCGGGCTCTAATAGTGGGTATCTTAGTGGCCGCTAGGTGACCAACTAATTTGGCCAAGGTAAGAGAGATTATTTAAGGGCCTGATGAATCTCCCTCTATGTTCTTAGAGATAATTATGTAGGCATATAAGAGACATACTCCTTTCGATCCTCAGGCAGAGGATCAAAAGGCATCTGTCACAATGGCCTTTATTGGGAAAGCTGCCCTGGATATTAAAAGAAAGTTACAATGCTTAGATGGATTACAAGATATGACTTTGAGGGATTTATTCAGAGAACCCGAGAAGGTATACTTTAAGAGAGAAACTGAGGAAGAGAAGGGAGCTGAGTGAGGATAAAAGAAACAAAAGACAGACTAAGGCATTGACTAAGGTCCTGGTCACAACAACAAATAGGCCAGAAATTAAGAAACAGAGAGACAGGATGGGATACCTGGGCACACACTAGAGGCCACCCCTGGCCTCAGATCAATGTGCCTACTCTAAAGAAAAAGGACACTGGGCCAAAGAGTGCCCTAGAAAGAGACAGCCATGCCAGCCAGATATTCTGACTCTGGAGGAATACTAAGAAAGTCCGGGCTCAGATCCTCTCCCTGACCTCAAGGTAACTTTTGAAGTGGAGGTGAACACAATAAACTTTGAAGTAGATGCAGGGTGAATATACTCAGCCCGTAAGGCCCATTGGGCCCTCTACCGAATAAAAGGTCTCTAATTCAAGAGTCTAACAGAAGTAAATATCGGGCTTTGACAACTACGAGGACCATGGACCAGGGAAAAGGAAAAATCCATCACTCCTTCCTAGTAATCCCAGAATGCCTGGCCCCATTGATGGGCAGAGTTCTGCTCACCAAGCTCTGGGCCAAAATAACTTTTAACCCTGAAGGTCCTCAAGTGGAATTTTTTAATTCTTCAGTAACTACTCCTATAATCATGGCTCTAACTATGTCAGTAGCAAATGTTCATCAACTCACTCACCTTTGTTCAAAGAAACTGCATTCATTCGTGAAGGATCAAGAACACAGTTTTCCACTAACCTACTCACAGCAAAAGGAAATAACTGAATGGGTAACAAAAGCCTGTCAGGTCCATTAATTGGTTAAAGCTTACACTTCCAAGCTTCCTGCAGGAAAGCACCTATGAGGAACCAGACGAGGACAATTCTGGGAAGTGGACTTTACTGAAATTAAGCCAGTAAGGTATGGACTTAAATAACTCCTAGTCTTTGAACATACATTTTCAGGATGTATTGAAGCCTTCCCCACACACACAAAAAAAAAGAAATAAAAAAGAAGAAAAAAGAAACATTGCAAATGGTTGTAAAGAAGATCCTGGAAGATATTTATTCTCCCCTTGACGACCAGTAGTCTTAACCCTAATCAGCCCCTTAAGCTGTGATGGCTGATCACAAATCCTACTGGACACGAAGTATGGCCTATCTCGAATACAGCCCCCTTACGAACCTGGTGGCCATCTCTCCACCCAGTCATTTGTCAGCTGGCTATAGGTCTTTCCTATTGGGATATCCCTGATTAACAGGATCCCACTAAAATTCCATTAAATCCCTTCCGTACCATAGATAATGGAAACAAACATTATAGATGTAGGGACACGTGAGCCAGATGCAGGTTGGCTAGCCTAGATTACTATGTTTGCCCGGCAGACTATCAAAGCCACAAACAGTCACGGCTGTGGGGGGGGGGAGAGCAGACTTCTATTGTAAGTCATGGGGATGTGAGCATACAGGGACTGTCAGATGGAACCCAAACTCCTCATCAAATTCTGTACACAGCATTGGCCATATTACGAATTAGATAACCAAAACCGATGGCCCCCAGAGGGGTCTCTAGATCCTCAAATTCTGTGTGACCTTTTTAACTTCTGCAAGTGCTCAAAAGGGTGAATGGAGATTCCGCTATGTGGAGGCCTTCTCTCTCCTTTGCTCACATCCTGAACTATGCTTCTCCAATAGATGCTCACCCTCAGCCTTGTGCTCCAGACTCTCTGCTGTCACTCCCACCTCAGCAACTTGATTTCTCCCCTCCAATATCTAGATCAAAAACCCAAATCTCGACTGGTTCTCAGACCATTGCTCCCTTGCTGAGGTTGCAGGTACTGAGGTACCACTCCATTCACTCACTCCTCTCCTCTCCTGTCAGTGCCCGCACCGGGTCCCACCCAGTCCTCTTACCACCTAATGCAAAGCTCAAACCCGCTGAGAAGAATCCTCAGACCCTAATACAAGATGTAATGAAAATGGCCTTTAATGTTGCTTTGTCATCACTAAAAACAGGTTACTAAGAATTTAAAGTCCCTCACAGGCTTTTTGGAATCTCACTCCCGTCTCCCCCTCTGTTCTATCTGTTCTACTGCTCAAGTTTTTGTTGCTATTAAGATCCCAAAGCCCTCTCCCAATATTCTTTTACATCTCTCCTTCCTCATTCTCAGATCCACAGAGCTGCTCTTATCCCTGCCTTCCAAATTGTCCCCCTCTGTACCAGGCCCACAGAAAAGTCTTAACTGACCTTCTCCAGAAGTCTTCACCATGGCTGATTTAGGACTTTCAGCAAAAGAATCCCGATAAAAGAGTTCACTGTAGATAAACTTCCTATTTTTGTGTTGCCCTGGTCTCCTTGGCAACTGGCTAAAAAATTCAGCACTCCTGATCTAGACACACCCTTACTAGTTTTTCACAAAATATTTGAAAAAAAGACCTCTGGCCTTGAGCTGGGGCTTCACAGAGATGGCTACATTTCTAAGATAAAGAAGTTACAAACTGGGCTGTATGGAAACAGCTGGAAGGGGGAAAAAAAGAAAGGGAAGACACCCCCACCCAGGTGTCCTTGAAAAGTAAACTTGCCCAAACTGAGGAAAAAACAGAAACAAAAACTGCTTTTTGTGAACTTCTGTAGACTGTGAACTTCTGAGCCCCTTCCCTTACGTGTTGGGTACAAAATTCTGAAACTACGTAACTTGGGTTTCAGGGGATTAATTGATTACAACAGAAGCAATGCCCTCTGAATCTGGTTGAAACCAAAAAAGACTGTTTCCGTGTCTTTGGTGCTATCTTAGGTGCCTTGCCTTGTCCGTCCCTACAATAGTATAATTCTATATACTTAAACATTGTTTATGTTTTCATGAAATGGTCAACAGATGTGATTAATTGTGAAATGGTGCAGATGTTTCCCAGAGTGCTCTATCATGACGCAGGTTCATCTGAAGATCAAAGAGGGGGACATACAACCCGGTTCCGCTGGGAACATATGTCCCTCACCTTAGCCATTCTATTACGAATAGGAGTTGCTGCAGGGTTGGGCACAAGAACCACTGCTCTGGTCCATGGGACACAACAAGTGACCCAATTAGAAGCAGCAATAGATCAAAACTTAAAGATTTTAGAAACCTCCATCACAGCTTTGCAGGAATCTTTAACCTCTCTCTCTGAAGTTGTTTTACAGAACAGTCGAGGGTTGGACCTCCTTTTCATGACAGAGGGGGGCCTTTGTGCTTCATTGAGGGAAGAATGTTGTTTTTATGTCAACAATACTGGAGTTGTAAAAAAATCTATGAGTAAATTAAAAAGATGCCTTGAAGAGCAACAACGAGAGAGAGAGAGGCACAGAAAGGGTAGTTTGAGTCTTTTTTTACACAGTCCCCCTGGTTAATTACGTTTTTATCAACCCTGGCCGGTCCAATAATAATCCTCATATTATTACTAACTATAAAACCCTGTTTCCTCAACCATGTAATTTCTTTTCTCCAAGCTCAAATTGGACAAATTAAAATTATGGTAATACCCCACTAGCAGACATAGAATGTGACACCCCACAAAGATCACTTTTATGATTAAAAGTAGCCAGAAAAAGAAGTGGGGAATGAAAGGTTAATAAAATATGTACTTGTCACTTCCTGTTTTTCTGTACACTTAACGAAACACTGTTGAAATCTTGAGAACTCTTTGCTAATCTTGTTGCCAGAATGTGCTGTCCCCAATTGCCAAACTGCAGAATCTACTCCCTCACCCGGTTGAATAGAAACCTGAACTGTACTTGGATCATTGAATGTAGAAGAGAACATCCATTCAAAAAGTTGTAGTCAGTTGGATTAGAAAGATAGTCGGTAAGTTTAGGAAGAAAAGTGAGTATAGGATTTGGAACAAAAGTTCTTTAGCAATAGGGTTTTGGTTAGAGAGTCAATGTAAACGTCAACACAAGTGAAGAGTCAGTCACAATGATGCACAGGGCAAAATATGTAGGAAAGCAGATATCAATAGAGACATTAGGAAATCAGGAAAAGAATAAAGTGAGTGATGGGATTAGATATTTTCAACAGGGTTGAGGATGAATATATGAGCTTAGGATAAAACAAATATGAAGTCAACAATAGGATTGACATTTGATAGCATTAGCGTAGCCCAAGACAGTGTCCAAAATAAGCTCTGTTGCCCCTCATTTGCCTAAATTCCCAGTGGCCTGTACACCCTTCCTGTGTACCAGGAGTGATCAAATAGGCCTGCCCTTAATACTGCTCTGCTTCTCCAATTTGAGTCCTACTGAGTGTCGGGTACAGATTCTTTATGTGAATTGGAAAGATGAGAAAACTCAAGCACCTATTGGATAGCCTCTGAATAGATTTGAAGAACTCATTTGACCCAAAAGATCCCTATTCTCACTTGATGGAATTCAGGAACCTTACAGAGGAAGGCAAAACACTTCATCAACAATGACTGCTCTTTATGCCATTTTGGATTTTATGCACCCATGGGATCTTTCTTTAGATCCATCAGGTACTGAGAATCTAAGTCAAAGAATCACACTGGGCCAAGAGGCTGATTCACACACATCTCTTTCCAAATCAATTAAGGAAAGAGCCAAAGGTAAAGCATATTCATTTCCATTTGAAAAATCTTTCCTTCAGGATTCACAAAGGGTTGGCCTGAGACAAAGACCTTCCTGACTCTCAGGGCAACAGAACAATAGGTAAGCAAATGGCCCAAAGCAGGGATTCTCCACTGAGACTTTACTGGTCACACTGATATCTGAGTTTTGTGAGATGCTCGCCATTCCATTCAGCTATCCAGTACATGGCCATGTCACAGAGCTTGGAGGTAGTACATATCTTGGACACAAAACCATGAGCCTATTCTGGAGATTGGCCATAATTCAGGAAGAAAACAGCAACTTAGGAAGGTAGCAGGTATCGCCCATCAATAAGGCAAGCCGCATTCAATTCATAAATTGTGCTGGATGAATGCTGGGAAGCTTTCTATGAGACAGGACACATCCATTGATGCATTCTCTTTTCTAATGTCTACAAGTACGGACACAGTGGGATACACAGACATAGAAACACTTGCATTGTCAAACGACTTACTAGAAACAGTTCACTCCAAACCAAACAAACCGCCTTTTCTAACTATTCTCAGAACATGAGACAAAACCACAAACCCACACCCGCAATGGCACCTCCTTCCCCCAAATAGGTCTGTGACTCTCCGGAGTGTGCTCTGACTGATGGGCCATACTATGATGCTCCGAAATGGCCTGACCTGTCTCAGATCTGGTCTTCTTGGCCAACAATGTGAAGTTGTTAGAAGCCAGGAGTGAGCCACTATCTGCTTTCTCAGGAAGAGCCCTCTTCCAAGCTTTCCTGGCATTTGGCCATCCTCACATCAGTAGGTATCAAGAAAGACTGACTCTGTCCTTTGTAAATCCAAAAAAGTGAGACCACTGGGACTAGAACTGAGACTGGCTCTGGGTGCCTGGCTTTCTGTATCCCAAGTTCAGAGAGTTCCATCACCATGGAAGTGAGATGAGATCACGTCCTTCAGGAACTGAATGAGATCACTGCCTTGGCAACCACTTTGTCATAACAATTGCTTCCAACGGTCCCATGAGATGAGGGCTGCCCCTACTTCCTGTGACACTTTCACAAGTTAGAATGGTATATCACCCGTAGGCAAAAGGGAACAGCTCTCCACACAGGCCGGGTTTGGTCCATCTTCTCTACATTAAGAAGAGATAGGCTCATTCTGACTCAACCCTTAATCCTGACCAGGTTGTTTGCCATGGAAGATGATTTTTGCTCTCTCAGGTCTTACATAGCTGCCTACATCTTCTCCAGAGATCATTTCTGCATGGAGCTTTGAGGTTCTCAACAGAAGAACAGAATGCAGGAAGATCCACTGCATTCCTGTATTGTAAGACCAACACTGTCCCTGCTCTTCTGTAAACATAGATGTGAATTGGAGTCATGAGAAAACCCACGAACCTATGGGATAGCCTCTGCAGAACTTTAAAGAATTCACTTGACCCAAATGATCCCTATTCTCACTTAATGGAGGTCAGGAACCTTACAGAGGAAGGCGAGAGACTCTATCCACCATGACAGTTCTTTTGTCCATTTTGGTTTTGGATGCACACATGGGATTTTTCTTTAGACCCATCATGTGCTGTGAATCTAAGCCACAGCCTCACATAGGGCCAAGAGGCTGATTCAGACACATCCATTTCCAAAGCAATTAACCGAAGAGGCACAGGTAATGACCATTCAATTCCATTTGAAAACTATTTTCTTCAGGCTTCACAAAGTGTGGCCTGAGGCAAAGACCTTCCTGACATTCAGGGCAACAGAATAGGTAAGCAAAAGGCCCAAAGCAGGGTTTCTCCACTGAGACTTTCTTGGGCATAGTGATATCTGAGTTTTCTGAGATACTCACCATTCCCATCAGCTATCCAGTACATGGCCATGTCACAGAGATTGAGGTGGTACATATCTTGGACACAAAATCATGAGCGTATTCTGGAGAGTGTCCAGAATTCAGGAAGAAAACAGGAATTTAGAAAGATAGCAGGAGTTGCCCATCCATACGGCAACCTGCAGTCCATTCATAAATTGCACAGGATGAATGCTTTGAAGCTTTCTCGTAGACAGGACACATCCATTGATGCATTCTCATTTCTACTGTCTACAATCATGGACACAGTATGATATATAGA
The DNA here is from genome assembly GCF_048772815.1 of Callospermophilus lateralis. Classification (NCBI taxonomy): domain Eukaryota; kingdom Metazoa; phylum Chordata; class Mammalia; order Rodentia; family Sciuridae; genus Callospermophilus; species Callospermophilus lateralis. Next base: position 7,752 of record NW_027512609.1, read on the forward strand.
CACAGAAACACTCACGTTGTCAAAGGACTTACTAGAAACAGTCCACTCCAAAACAAACAAACCAGCTTTCCTAACTATTCTCAGAACATGAGACAAAACCACAAACTCACACTCACACCCAAAAAGGCACCTCTTTCCCCCAAGTAGGTCTGTGTCTATCCGGAGTGTCCTCTGACTTGTGGGCCATACTATGTTCCCCAAAAATGGTGTGTCCTGTCTCCGATCTGGTCTCTTTAGCAAACTCTGTGAAGTTGTCAGGAGCCCGTGGTGAGAAACTATCTGCTTTCTCTGGAAAGGCCAGTCTTCATAGTTTCCAGGCATTTGGCTGTCCTCACATCAGTAGGTACCAAGAAAGAGTGACTCTGTCTTGTTAAATCCAAACAAGTGAGCCCACTGGGACATGGAGTGGGTTTGACTCTGTGTGCCTGGTTTCCTGGATCCCAAGATCACAGACTTTCATCACCAATAATGTAAGGTGAGGTCACTTCCTTCAAGAACTGAATGAAGTCACTGCCTTGGAAACCACTTTGTTTTAACAGTTGCTTCCAAGGTTCCCAAAAGATGGAGTCTGCCTCTACTTGCTGTGACTCATTCATAAGTTAGAATGGTATATCAACCATAGGCACCGGGGAACAGCTCTCCACACAGGCATGGTTTGGTCCATCTTCTCTACATTAGGAAGAGAGAGGCTAATTCAGACACATCCCTTCAACCTGACCATGTTGTTTGCCATGGAAGATGACTTTTGCTCTCTCAGATCCTTCATACCTGCCTACACCTACTCAAGGGATTATTTCTGCAGGGACCTTTGAGGTTCTCAGCTGGTGGATGATACCCTACCTTCCTGGATTTTAAGACCAACTCTGTCCCTGCTCTTCTGTAAAGTGAGATTGAGGGAACAGTGTATGGTTAGTGTTAATAGCATGTTCGATTTGGGTTAGGAGTCATTCTGCTGGATGAATTACGGTATTGGGAACCTGTGATATTTATAAGAATATAAATGTGAAATATATGTATGAGATCAGAGATCTGGAAAAGATTTGAAGCCCAGAAAGGCATTGGGCCCTTGATTAGTATACTTAGATTGAATTATGTTCTGCACCGAGGTCTCAGATAAATCGATATACAATGGCATAGGACCCTATACCTCGGATGATTGAAAGTAGAAGAGAACATCCAGTCAAAAAGGGATAGTCTGTAGGATTAGGAAGATAGTCAGTAGGTTTAGGAAGAAGAGTGAGTCTCGGAGTTGGACCAAAAGTTCTTTAGCAATTGGTTTTCAGTTAGAGGGTGAATGTAAATGTCAGCACATGTGAAGAGACAGTCACAATGATGAACTGGGAAAAATATGTAGGAAAGCAGATATCAATAGGGGCATTAGGAAATCAGGAAAAGTATAAAGTGAGTGATAGGATTAGATATTTTCAACAGGCTTGAGGTTAAATATATAATCTTAGGAAGAAACAAATATGTAGTAACCAATAGGATTGACATTTGAGAGCAGTAGGCACCTTGGACATAGATGCTTTTAGTAATCCATGGTCACTTTCCATTTAGGCTTTGGTACAATCATATGTGTGACCTTTGCATTTTGTGTCCAGAATACTACTGTGGTAAAATGTATATGTAGATCAGGTGACATAAGTATTTCTTCCACCATAAAGGGGAGTAATATTCTGGAAACTTATAAATTAGTACTGGGGATACAAATAGGTGTACCTTGTGTTGATGATTATTGAGATGATGCATGAATAGACCATATTGTGAATAAAGTATGTAACTGGATCCAACATTAAATAATGGATTGAGTTTGCATCTGAAAATATATTGGAAATCTTATATTGATATATATACCATCATTCCAACGAGTTATATATGCAATGGTATTATTAGGGTTACGGTTTGTCGTGAAGAGTGAGTTTTGCTTCAAAAATGATTATGGAATCGAAAATAATGTGTTTAGAAAGAAGTCTAGTGAAAAGACCAGTAAAGAAACATGGAGGAATACATGTGTTCTGAAGTAGTAAGTAATTGAAAGTGAACCAAATGCCAAAAAAATTTGTGAAGTTCTGGATGAAAAAATACATCCTATGATGTCCATAAACTGAAGAAATAGTAATGTACCAGTGTTGAGTAAAAATGAACTTCAAATTACACATCATGTCCCATAGCAATCTACTTGCATTGATGTTAAACTGGGTCAGTTACTGTAGAAATATTAGGATTTTTAAGCACCATCCACTGAACTAAGTTTTCAGTAGTAGGAAACCAAAATATATTTCAGGTTTATGAATATTTCTGAGAATAATCTTGTGAAAATTTGAATTTAAATGAACATAAATGAATATGAATGAATTTAGGGAGTGTATAATAAGACACATATTTTTCATATTTTTTTAAAATCCGTAGAATATACACACACACACACGCACACACACACACACACATGCACACACACACATTAATATTTAGCAATATATATGCCAATCGATATTCATCATGAAATATAATTCATTCACAAATCCAAAAATATTCATTTTACTGAACATGGATTTATGTATAGTGTTTTTCACTAGGAAGCTCACCCATAGGTGGAATTTTCAGTTCCATCATTATTTAGGGAGAGTCATCTCTTCTCACAATTTTTATATTCCAAAGTCAGTGATCTTACAAGAATGTACGTGTGATACCAGGTAGGATATTGTATATGCATAAAAAAATTACATGTGCTGAATAGGATACAGAGAAAGGGAGACAGGAATTTACATATGTGATAACTTTAAAAAATCATGGAGAAATATTAAAATGAAAAGTTTACTAAATTTAAAACACATACTCTTGATAAAGAGGAAGACAAATACAAATATACACCATGCTTCCTATAAAAGGACTGTACTTCTATTCAGTTAGGTTTTTTTTTTCTCCATGATATTAGGATTAGTAGTCAGAGTCTAGTAGGGTATGGGTTAGTGTCAGGGATTCAGTATTTCAAATGGAAAATAGGAAAATGAATCTAATGTGTATGCAAACATGTGATACACAAAAATCTTCCCTCTCTTATCCAGAACAATACCTTGACATAACCATCGCTAAAAGTAAGACACAATTAGAGGAGAGGAGTTAGAAAACCTGTGAATACATATGTGGAATGAAAAATGCTCAGGAGTTCACAACACTGGAGGTGGTAAAACAGTTTACAAAAGTATGGGAGATGGTAAACACTTCAGAAACATGGAGCTGTGCTGACCTAAAGACTTATTGAGAAACTTCCTCTGAGGTTAGGCACAAGAAATATATGTATGGCAATATTTAAATCAATGGTTCTGCAACTGATGTGATTCTGCAATCTGGGTCTGCATCTATGTGACCTGGAGGACATGGTTCTTTATTTTGTAATGAACATGAGGCAGCAGGTCTGAAAACTCCCTTTGTAGGTAAACTGTTGCTACTGGGAGCTAAGAGTCTTCCCGTGTGGTCTGTGAAGCCATTTGGTCATCCTCCACTTTTCAGGGTGTTTCTTACTGCTGCACTGGGAATTTGGTATTTGCTTCAAGAAATACAATATGTTCAACTGGGACACAATGCTGGAGGGAGTTCTGTCATGTGTGGTTGGTCAGGGTCGGCAAGAGAATGTACGAACCAGGCTTCTATCCCACATAGCTTTCCCCTTGACTATAGCAACCTGATTCTGAACATTGCCCTGAAACCTCTACATATAACAAGATGCCTTTACATATAAAGGTCTGCTGCCTGCACCATGTCAGTCGCAAGATTTGGAAGCCAATGGAAGATCCAGGTGGTCCTACCAAAAATATTTATTTACACACCTATAGTCCACTGCTCTACGCCCACTACCCAGCAGGCTCCAACTTACTGGCATTTCTGTTCTACACCATTTTCACGAAACTCAGTCAATCAAGGCACTGTTTGTTATACTCATGATCAGCAACAGGATATCTAAAGGTTATCCAGTGCCACCTGGTCATGGGGATTTCAAAAATTTCATGGTATTAATCTAGTCATTTTTCAAGGATGAAGTTGGAGGCACTGTGGGTTTCATTTAATTCAGGAACCATTAAATGGTGAGGAAGCTCATTTCAATGAAAGCTCTGGAGAACACTCACAGGCAAGCCTTCCCAAAGAGTGGCCAAAAGGACACATGAATCCAGGCCCATTGAGGTATACAATGTGAGGTCCATGTGTGTTTGGACTCTCAATTATGGCTACCAAGTCTTTAAGAATTAAAACATGTGATATCCTGGCTCAGAATCCCTGAGCTCTGTGGAAAGCCATCCTGGGCCTAGATCTCAGTTTCCAAAAGCGATTCTCATGCGTGGTCTCCTAAAATCCCAACACTATTCATGGCAATACTTCTCTGAGGTCAGTTCCAGAACTCAGTCTCTAAGGGGAATCACACCAGAGTTCAAGCCCTGGTGGACCCAGTCATCTCTTCCAACTACCACACAAATTACCACAATTAAAACAAGAACCCTCCCATATGGCCCTCATCTACTTTCATATAGACACTCATCATAATCTGGCTGGAGGTTTCCATGAGGGGTGCAGACCAAGACAGTGTCCCAAATAAGCTCCTTTGCCCCTCATTTGCCTAAAGTCAAGGTGGCCTGGACACCCATCCTGTGAACCAAAAGTGATCAAATAGGCCTGCCGTTAATACCGCTCCAATTTGAGGACTACTGTCTGTGGGGTTTAGATTCTTTATGTGAATTTTAGTCATGAGAAAACCCAAGCACAATGGGCTAGCCTCTGCAGGTTTTGTAGAACTCTTTTGACCCAAAGGATCCCATTCTCACTTGATGGAAGTCAGGAACCTTACAGAGGAAGTCGAGAGACTTCCTCCCAATAATTGCTCTTTTGGCGAATTTTCTTTTGGATGCACACATGGTAACTTTCTTTAGATCCATCAGGTGCTGAGAATCTAAGCCACAGCCACACACAGGGCCAAGGGCATGATTCAGACACATCCCTTTCCAAAGCAATTAAGGAAAGTGCCACAGGTATGCCCATTCATTTCCATTTGAAAACTGTTTTCTTCAGGCTTCACAAAGGGGTGGCCTGAGGCAAAGAACTTCCTGACATTCAGGGCAACAGAACAATAGGTAAGCAAAAGGCCGAAAGCAGGGTTTCTCCTCTGAGACTTTCCTGGTCACACTGATATCTGAGTTTTCTGAGATGCTCGCCATCCCCTACAGCTATCCAGTACATGGCCATGTCACAGAGCTTGTAGGTGGTACATATCTTGGACACAAAACCATGGGCCTATTCTTGAGATTGGCCGGAATTCAGGACGAAAATAGAAACTTAGGAAGGTAGCAGGTGTTGCTCATCGATAAGGCAAGCTACAGTCCATTCATAAATGGGGCAATATGAATGCTGAGAAGATTTCTACTAGACACGACATATCCATTGATGGATTCTCTTTTCTAATGTCTACAACCACGGAAACAGTGGAATACACAGACATAGAAACACTCGCCCTGTGAAAAGACTTACTAGAAACAGTCCACTTCAAATGAAACAAACCGACTGTCCTACCTATTCTCAGAAAATGAGACAAAACCACAAACCCACAACCACACCCACAAAGGCACCTCCTTCCCCTAAGTAGGTTTGTGACTATCCAGAGTGTCCTCTGACTTGTGGGCCATAATATGTTCCCCCAAAATGGCCTTTCCTGTCTCAGATCTTGTCTCCTTGGCCAACTCTGTGAACTTCTTAGGAGCCAACGGTGAGCTACTACCTGCTTTCTCATGAAAAGCCCTGCATCCGAGCTTTCCTGGCATTTGGCCTTCCTCACATCTGTAGGTACCAAAAAATACTGACCCTGTCCTTGGTAAATCCAAACAAGTGAGACCACTGGGACTGGGACTGGGACTGGCTCTGTGTGCCTGGCTTCCTGGATCCCACGTTCAGAGAGTTCCATCACCAAGAAAGTGAGGTGAGGTCACTTCCTTCCTGAACTGAATGAGGGCACTGTCTTGGCAGCCACTTTGTCCTAACTGTTGCTTCCAAGGGTCCCAAGAGATTGAGGCTGCCCCTACTTCCTGTGACATTTTCACAAGTTAGAATGGTATATCAACCAAAGGCACCCAGGAATAGATATCCACACAGGCCTGGTTTGGTCCATGATCTCTACATTAAAAAAAAATCTGATTCAGACACAACCTTTTATCCTGACCGGGTTGTTTGCCATGGAAGATGACTTTTGGTCTCTCAGGTCCTTTATTCCTTCCTACATCTTCTCCAGGGATCATTTCTGCATGGACCTTTGAGGTTCTCAGCAGGTGGAAGTTTTTCTACATTTCTGTATTGTAATATCAACTCCTGCCCTGCTCTTCTGTAAAGTTAGATTGAGGGAACAGTGTCCGGTTATGGTTAAAAACATGCTCGATTTGGGTTAGAAATCATTTTGCTGGATGAATGATCGTATTGGGAACTTGCTATGTGTAGAAGAATATATAGGTGAAATATATGTATGAAAAAAGAAATTTAAGTCTGATTTGAAGCCCAGAAGGGCATTGGGCCCTTGATAGGGATACGTGGTGTTGAATTACGTTCTGCAGAGTTGTCTCAGATAAATCGATATACAATGGCATAGCACCTTGTACGTTGCATGAATTAATGTAGAAGGAACATCAAGTCAAAAAGGCATAGTCGGAAGTGAAAGGTTAATAAAATTAATAAAATAGGTACTTGTCACTTCCTGTTTTTCTGTATGCTTAACAAAACACTGTTGAAATCTTGAGAAATGTTTGCTAATCTTGTTCTAGAATGTACTGTTCCCAACAGCCGAACTGCAGAATGTACTCCCTCACTCGGTGTCATGCAAACCGCCCACTCGCCCTTACCCGTCACTGAACTTCCCTCTCTTCCCTCTCCAAGGAAAGTATATAAGCTCTGCTTAAGCTGTTCTCAGAGGTCTCTGCTCTATTTAATTTAGCTCTGAGCTCCAGCATGCTGGACCACAAATAAACCCTTTGCTGTTGCATGAGACAGTCTCTTGGTAGTATCTTCCTCTGACACTCGCCTGACCTTTACATATTGAGTTTCCACTGAGTTCCAGCAGTGGCGGACGAGAGAGAGACCCCAACGGGCTCCTCTCGGAGCAAGTAAGGTGCCTCTTTCTGGTTTCAGGTTTCTTGTTAGGGCTTGGCAAAATTGCTGGCGATGAAGAGCCTGGGCTCTCTCCGACGGTGGCTGAGAGACATGTCACAGAGACAAAGGGCACCTCTCTGGAGGACCCCACAGAGAACTCGGGAAATCAAGGAACAATAGTCTTCTCGACTCAGTGATATTTTCTTTTAGATTCGTTATTGCCATACCATTGGGTTTTGCCGGCTACTCATTCCTGGTCTCAGTGTTGGACGTTCATTGCCTGTCTTTATGGTCTTGTCTTATCTGTGTCATGTGTCCTTGCTTTTACTGTTTGTGGAACTTTCATTATGTAACGGAGCACGTCAATGCCTCTGTCCCTGACCCTTGATCACTGGACCAAAGTCCGCTTAAGGGCTCAGAATCTTTCTTTTTTTAGTAAAACACTGGACCTGGCAGAATCTCTGTGCCTCAGAATGGCCCATCTTTGGAGTCGTATGGCCCCTAGAAGGATCTTTCTACTTCCCACTAATTTAAAAAGTCAGAGGTATTGTCTTTCAGCCAGCGCCACATAGCCATCTGGATCAACAGCCATATATCTTAACTTGGCAGGACCTCTGCAAATCTCCTCCTCCATGGGTGAAGCCTTTCCTTGCCCCTACCTCTGCTCCTACTCCTTCCCCCATGATCTCTCAAACCCTCTCAACCTCCTCCTCCTCCACCCTCTGTTCTCCCTGAGTCACAGATTTGACTCTACTGGACTCTTCTCCCCCTCCTTATACCCTGCCCTCGTCCCCTAACACACAACACACTCTAAGTGATTCCGCTGCTGCTGACTAAGCCTCTCTACCATTGGAGGAAGCTAAGCCGGTAATAGGATCTGACAATGGACCGATGTTCATGACCCAGGTAAGTCAGGGGTTAGCCAGGAACCTGGGGATTAATTGGAAGTGAAATTGTGCTTATAGACCACAGAGTTCAAGACAAGTAGAAAGAATGAATAGAACTATTAAAGAGACCTTAACGAAATTAAGCTTAGAGACCAGCATAAGATTGGACTATGCTCCTGCCTTATGCAATGTTTCATGCAAGAAAAAATCCCTTTGTTTCTTTGAGTAACCTTACCACATGTGAAATTCTTTATGGTGGCTGTCCTCCAGTAGGGGACCTAAGCCCAACTGTAAGACCTAAAGATCCTTTCCACACCCCCTTGCTTGACAGACTTAAAGATCTTGAAAGAACTCAGTAATACCTGTGAAAACAGCTGGCCACTGCCTACCCAACTGGGAACCAGGGGATTCCACATCCATATCAAGTAAGAGATTTCATCTATGTAAGATGATATCAGGTGTCATCCCTGGTACCCCGCTGAAAAGGACCATACCAGGTGCTATTATAACACCTACAGTGGTAAACGTAAACAGAATCACTTCCTGGATCCATACCTCTCATCTCAAGCCTGCTGCCTGTACAGAATCTTTCTGGAAACTGAAAAAGACTGGTAACAGTTTCAAATTGTGTATTCGCAATGTGAATAAGGTTATATACTCTCCCCTTGGCTACAAGTAGTCCTAACCCTCATCAGCCCATTAAGCAGTGATGGCTGATCACAAATCCTACTGGAAAAGAAGTATGGTCTATCTCGCATACAGCCCCCTTAGGGACCTGGTGGCCATCTCTCCACCCAGACATTTGTTAGCTGGCTATAGGTATTTCCTATTGTGATATCCCTGATGAAGAGGATCCCACTAAAATACCATTAAATCCCTTCTGTACCATAGATAATGGAAACAAACCTTATGGATGTAGGGACACGCGAGCCAGATGCAGGTTGGCTAGTCTAGATTACTAAGTTTGCCTGGCAGACTATCAAAGCCACAAAGAGTAATGGCTGTGTGGGGGAAAAGCCGACTTTTTCTGTATGTCATGGGAATGTGTGCATACAGGGGCTGCCTGATGGAACCCCAATTCTTCATCAAATTCAGTACACAGCATTGGCCACATTACCAATTAGACAACCAAAAACTATGGCACACAGAGGGGTCTCTAGATCCTCAAATTTTGCATGACCTTTTTAACTTCTGCAAGTGCTCAAAAGAGTGAAAGGAAATTCCCCTATGTGGAAGCCTTTTCCCTCCCTCACTCACATCCTGAACTATGCTTCTCCAATAGATCATTATCCTCAGCCTTCTGCTCCAGACCCTCTGATGTCACTCCCATCTCAGCAACTTGATTTCTCCCCTCCAATAACTAGATCAGAAACCCAAAGCTCCACCAGTTCTCAGACCATCGCCCCCTTTCTGAGGTAGCAGGTACATAGGTACCGCTCCACCGACTCATTCCTCTCATCTCCTGTCAGTGCCCTCACCGGGTCCCACCAGGTCCTCTTACCAGCTAACCCAATGCTCAAACGAGCTGAGGAGAGCCCTGAGACCCTTATCCAAGATGTAATATAATTGGCCTTTAAAGTTGCTTTGTCATCACTGAAAACAGGTTACTAAAATTTAATGTCCCTCACAGGATTTTGGGATCCTCACTCCCGTCTTTCACTCTGCTCTACCTGATCTACTGCTCAAGTTTGCTGCTAGGAAATTCCCAATACCCTTTCGCATTATTCTTTTACATCTCTCTTTTCCCTCATTCTCAGATCCTCGGAGGTGCTCTCAGCCCCACCTTCCCTGTCATTCCCCCTCTGTACCAGGCCCACAGAAAAGTCTTAAATGACCTTCTTCAGAAGTCTTCACCATGGCTGAGTTTTGAACTTTCAGCAAAACAGTCCCAATAAAGACTTTAATGTAGATAAACTTTCTCTTTCGTATTGCCCTGTTCTACTTGGCCACTGGCTAAAAATCTCAGTACTTCTAAGCTAGACAACCCCTAACTAGTTTTTCACAAAATATGTGAACAAGTCCTCTGGCCTTCAGCTGGGGCTTCACAGAGATGGCTACATTTCTAAGATAAAGAAATTATCAACCGGGCTCCATGGTAACAGCTGGCAGGGGGAAAATAAGAAATGGAAGAAAAAGCTCTCCTCCTCCCAGGTGTCCTTGAAAAGTTAACTTGCCCAGAACAGAAGGAAAAACAGAAACAAATACTGCTTTTTTAAACTTCTGAAGACTGTGAACTTCTGAGCCCCATCCCTTATATGTTGGGTACAAAATTCTGAAACTACCTAAACTTGAGTTTCATGGGATTAATTGATTACAATATAAGCAATGCCCTCTGAATCCGGTTGCAACCAAATAGGACTGTTTCCCTCTCTTGAGTGCTATCTTAGGTGCCTTGCTTTGTCAGTGCCTACAACAGCATAATTCTATATACTTAAACATCGTTTATGTTTTCATGAAATGATCAGGATATGTGATAAATTGTGTAATGGTGCAGATGTTTCCCAGAGTGCTCTATCATGATGCAGGTTCATTTGAAGATCAAATAGGGGGGGCATACAACCGGTTCCACTGGGAACATATATCCCTCACTTTAGCCATCCTATTAGGAATAGGAGTTGCTGCACGGGTGGGCAGAGGAACCAGTGGCATTGTCCATGGGACACAAAAGATGACCCAATTAGAAGCAGCAATAGAGCAAAAGTAAGATATTAGAAACCTCCTTCAGGGCTTTGCATGAAACTTTAACCTCTCTCTCTGAAGTTGTTTTACAGAACAGTTGAGGGTTGGACCTCCTCTTCATTAGAGAAAGGGGGCTTTGTGCTGCATTGAGGGAAGAATGTTGTTTTTATGCTGACTATACTGGAGTCGTAATAAAATCTATGAGTAAATTTAAAAGACACCTTGAAGAGCATCAACAAATGAGAGAGGGCCCAAAAGGGTGGCTTGAGTCTTGGTTCACACAGTCCCCCTGGTTAACTACGTTTTTATCAACCCTGGCCGGTCCAATAATAATCCTCATATTATTGCTAACTATAAAACCCTGTTTGCTCAACCGTGTAATATCTTTTCTCCAGGCTCAAATTGGAGGAGTTAAACTTATGGTAATACCCCACTAGCAGACATTGAATGTGACACCCTCCAATGATCATTTTTATGATTAAAATTAGCCAGAAGAAGAAGTGGGGAATGAAATATTAATAAAATAGGTACTTGTCACATCTTGTTTTTCTGTATGCTTAACAGAACACTGTTGAAATCTTGAGAAATGTTTGCAAAATTTGTTCCCAGAATGTTCTATCCCCAGCTGCCAAATTGCAGAATGTACTCCCTCTCCCAGTTGCATGCAAACCGCCCACTCGCCCTGACCCATCAATACAATTCCCTCCCTTCTCTCTCCAGGGAAAGTATATAAGATCTACTTCAGCTATTCTCAGGGCTATCTGCTCTATTCAGGTGAGCTCTGAACCCCAGCATTCTGGACACCCAATAAACCCTTTGATGTTGCATGAGATAGCCTGTTGGTAGTCTCCTCCTCTGAAGCTCGCACCACGTTTACTTGGATGATTGAATGTAGAAGAGAACATCCAGTCAAAAAGGGATAGTCTGTAGCATTAGGAAGATAGTCAGTAAGTTTAGGAAGAAGGGTGAGTATAAGATTTGGAACAAAAGTTTCTTAGCAATAGGGTTTCGATTAGAGAGTGAATGTAAATGTCAGCACAAGTGAAGAGTCAGTCACAATGATGAAGTGGGGAAAATATGTAGGAAAGCATATATCAATAGAGACATTACAAAATCAGGCAAAGTATAAAGTGTGTGATAGGATTAGACATTTTGAACAGGGTTGAGTTTAAATATATAATCTTAGGAAGAAACAAATATGTAGTCACAAATAGGATTGACATTTGAGAGCATTGGGCAAATTTCAGGTGGATGAATATTTTGAGAATAATCTTGTGAATAGTTGATTATAAATCCACATACATGAACATGAATGAATTTAGGGAGTGAATATAAGACACATATATTTCATATTTTGAAAAATCTGGAGAGTGTGTATATATATATATATATATATATATATATATATATATATATATATACATATATATACATATACATAAAACAAACACACAGACAAAAAAGTAGCAATATATATGTCAATCAAAATTCATTATAAAATATATACCATCCACAGATCTAAAAATATTCATTTTACTGAACATGGATTTATGTATAATGCTGTTCAACTAGCAAGCTCACCCATAGGTTCAATATTCAGTTCCAACAGGGTTTAGTAGGAGTGATCTCTTCTAACAATTTGTATCTGCCAAGTCAGCCACCTCACAAGAATGTACGTGTGGTACCAGATAGGAATCTATATGTGCATATAAGAATACAGAGAAAGGGAGACATCAATTCACATATTTGTTAACCTTAAAGATACAAGGACAACTATTTCAACAAACAATTGACTAGATTTATAACTCCAACTCTGTATCATGCAAAAGGCAAGTCCATCTATACACCATGCCTACTCTGAACTGCTTGTATTTCTATTCTTTATGGGTTATTTTTCTCCATCATATTAGGATTAGTAGTCAGAGTCTGGTAGGGTATGGGTTAGAGTCAGGTATTCAGTATTTTGAATTGAAAATAGGACACTGAATCCAATGTGTATGCAAATATATGCTACGGAAAAATCTTCCCACTCTCCTCCAGAACAATGCCTTGACATTACCTTCGCCCCAAGTAAGACCCAATTAGAGGAGAAGAGTTAGAAAATCTGTGAATACATATCTAGAATGGAAAATGCTCCAGATTTCACATCTTTGGAGGTGGTAGAGGAGTTTCCAAAAGTAAGAGACAGGGTAAACACTCCACAAACATGGAGCTCTGCTTTCCAAAAGACTTTTTGAGAATCTGCCTCTGAGGTTGGGCACTTGAAATATATGTTGTTGTCAGGAGCTTTAGCTTTATTTGTAGTGAAACCATCAAAGCTGGATCTGCATCTATGTGACCTGGAGGAAATGATTACTTATTTTCAAATAAAAATGAGGCAGCAGTGATGAATTCTCTTTTTGTAGGTAAACATTGGCCACTGAGGGCTAAGGGTCTTCCCGTGTGGACTGTGAAACCAATGGTCATCCTCCAATTTTCGTGGTGTTTCTTGCTGCTGCACTGGGGGTTTGGTATTTGCTTCATGAAATACAACGAGTTCAAATGGGACACAGTGCTGAAGGGAGTTCTGTCAGTTGTGGTTGGCAGGGTCTCCAGGAGAATGCACCAACCAGGGTTCTATCTCAAGTAGCTTGCCCCCTTGACAATAGCAACATGATACTGAACATTGCTCTGAAACCTCTCCATATAAAAATATGCCTTTACATATATGGGTGTGATGGTTGCACCATGTCAGTCACAGCCATTTGGAAGCCAATGGAAGATCCACATGGCCCCACCACAGATGTTTTATCACACATTTGCATAACACAGCTCTAGGCCCACTACTTACCAGGCCCCAACTTACTGGCATCTCTGTTCTACACCATTTTCATGAAACCCAGTCAATCAAGGCCCTGTCTGGTATACTCATGATCATCAACAGGACATCAAAGGTCCTCCAGTGCCAGCTGGTCATCGGAATTTCTAAAATTTCATGGTAATTATCTAGCATTTTTTCACAGATGCATTTGGAGGCAATGTTGGTTTCAATTCATTCAGGAACCATTAAATGGTGAGGAAGCTAATTTCAGGGAAATCTCTGGAGCACTCTCACAGGCAAGTCTACCCAAAGAGTGGCCAAAAAGTCACATGAAGCCAGGCCCATTGAGGTCTACAAAGCGAGGTCCAAGTGTGTTTTGAATCTCAATTATGCCTGCCAAGTCTTTCAGAATAAAATCATGTAATATCCTGGCTGTGATTCCCAGTGTTCTGTGGAAAGCCACTCTGGGCCTTGATCCCAGGTTCCAATGGCAACTCTCATTCCTGGCCTCCTAAAATCCCAACACAATTCATGTCAATACTTCTCTGAGGTCAGTTCCAGAACTCAGTCTCTAAGGGGAATCACAGCAGAATTCAAGCCCAGGTTTACCCAGTCACCTCTTCCAACTGCCACACAAATTACCACAATTATAACCAAAACACTCCTACATGGCCCTCATCTTCTACCATAAAGATACTCATCATAACATCTGGATGGAGGTTTTCATGAGAGGCACATCCCAAGACAGTGTCCAAAATAAGCTCCCTTGCCCCTCATTTGCCGAATGTCAGGGTGGCTTGGACACCCTTCCTGTGAACCAGGAGTGATCAAATAGGCCTGACCTTAATACTGCTTTGCTTCTCCAATTTGAGGCTCTCTGACTGTGGGGTCTAGATTCTTATTGTGAATTGGAGTCATAAGAAAAGCCAAGCCCCTCTGCAGAGATTTGAAGAACTCATTTCACCCAATGAATCCCTATTCTGACATGATGGATTTCAGAAACCTAACAAAGGAAGGCAATATAATTCATGCACATTGATTGAACGTTTTTCCATTTTGGTTTAGATGCACATATGGGATCTTTCTTTACATCCATCAGGTGCTGAGAATCTAAGTCACAGCCTAAAACAGGGCAAAGGGCCTGAATCAGACACATCCTTTTCCAATGAAATTAAGCAAAGAGCCAGAGGTGATGCACATTCATTTCCATTTGAAAACTGTTTTCTTCAGGCTTAACAAAGGGGTTGCATGAGACAAAGACCTTCCTGATATTCAGGGCAACAGAACAATAGGTAAGCAAAAGGCCCAAAGCAGGGTATCTCCACTGAGACTTTCCTGGTCACACTGATATCTGAGTTTTCTGAGATGCTGGCCATTCCATTCAGGTATCCAGTACATGGCCATGTCAAAGACCTTGGATTTGGTACATATCTTGGACACATAACCATGAGCCTATTCTAGAGAGTGGCCAGAATTCAGGAAGAAAACAGGGACTTAGGAAGGTATTAGGTGTTGCCCGTGCATAAGGCAAGCCACACTCCATTCATAAATTGGGCAGGATGAATGCTGGGAAGCTTTATACTAGACATGACACATCCATTGCTGCATTCTCTTTTCTCATGTCTACTACCACAGGCACAGTGGGATACACAGACATGGAAACACTCACCTCTTCAAATGACGTACCGGAAACAGTTCACTCCAAAACAAACAAACCGCCATTCCTACCTATTTTCAGAACATGAGACAAACCACAAACCCACACCCACTCCCAAAAAGGCACCTCCTTCCCCATAGGTGTATGACTAACCAGAGTGTCCTCTGACTGGTGGCCATACTCTGTTCTTCCGAATTGGCCTGTCCTCTCTCAGATCTGTTTTCCTTGGCCAACTGTGTAAAGTTGTAAGGAAAAAGCGGAGAGCCACTACCTGCTTTCTCAGGAAAGCTCCCTATTCAGAGCTCTCCAGGCATTTGGTAATCCCACTTCAGTAGGTACCAAGAATGACTGACTCTATCTTTGGTAAATCCAAACAAGTGAGCCCACTGGGACTGGGCCTGGGACTGCCTCTGGGTGCCTGGCTCCTTGGATACAAAGTTCAGAGAGTTCCATCACCAAGGAAATGAGGTATGTCACATTCTTTGGAACTGAATGAGGTCACTGCCTTAGCAAATGTATATCTTATGATGTTCAAAAACTGAAGAAATAATAATGTACCAGTGTCGAATACAAATGAATGACAAATTACATATCATGTCCCATAGGAGTCTACTTGCATTGATGTTAGACTGGGTCAGTTACTGTAGAATAATTAGGATTTGTACGCACCATTCACTGAAGTTAGTTTTCAGTACTAGGAAACAAATATGTATTTCAGGTGGATGAATATTTCTGATTATAATCTTGTGAAAAGTGGATTATAAATCCACATACATGAACATGAATGAATTTAGAGAGTGTATATTAGACACATATATTTTATATTTTGAAAAATTTGGAGAGTATATCTATATCTATATCTATATCTATATCCATATCTATATATATATACACACACACACAAACACACACACACAACACTCACAGACATTAAAAAGTACCAATATAAATGCCAATCGAATTCATCAGTAAATATGTATCATCCACAAATGCAAAAATATTTATTTTACTGAACATGAGTTAATGTATAATGTTGTTCTACTAGGACGCTCTCCTATAGGTTGAATTTTCATTTCCAACAGCATTTAGGAGGAGTGAACTCTTCTCACAATTTGTATCTGCCAAGGCAGCCACCTCACAAAAATGTACGTGTGATACCGGGTAGGATTCTATATATGCATATAAATAAACATGTGTGAATAGGCTACCGAAAAGGGAAACAAGAATTCACATATTTGTTAAGTTTAAAAACACATGGAGAATATTTCAATTAAAATTTGACTAGATTTATAACTCCTACCTTATATAATGCAAATGTCAAGTCCAACAATACAACATGTCTCCTCTGAAGTGCTTGTATTTCTATTGTGTTGGGTTAATTTTCTCCATTATATTAGGATGAATAGTCTGAGTCTACTAGGTATGGGTTAGTGTCAGGGATTCAGTATTTCGAATGGAAAATTGGAAAATGAATCCAATGTGTATGTAAATATATGCTGCACAAATATCCTAGTGCTCTCATCCAGAACAATGCCTTGACATTACCTTCACCACAAGTAAGACACAACTAGAGGAGAAGAGTTACAAAATCAGTGAATACATATCTGGAATGGAAAATGCTCAGGAGTTCACAACCTTGGAGGTGGTAGAGCAGTTTCCAAAACTAAGGGACAGGGTAAACACTCCAAAAACATGGAGCTCTGCTGGCCTAAAAACTTTTTGAGAAACTGCCACTGAGTTTTGCACTTGAAATATATGTTGTTTTCAGGAGATTTGGCTTCCTTTGTAGTGAGACCATCAAAGCTGGGTCTGCATCTATGTGACCTGGAGGACATGGTTTCTTATTTCGAAAGAACTAGATGAAGCAGTGCTGAATCCTCTCTTTGAAGGTAAACTGAGGCCACTGGGGACTATGTGTCTCCCCGTGTGGACTGTGGAGCCATTTGGTCCTCTTCCACTTTTTGTGGAGTTTTTGCTGCTGCACTGTGAGTTTGGTATTTGTTTCACGAAATACTAGGAGCTAAACTGGGACACAGTGCTGGAGGGAGTTCTGTCACGTGTGGTGGGTCAGGGTCTGCAAGAGAATGCACCAACTAGGCTCCTATCTCTCACAGCTTGCCCCATTGCCCCCTTGTCCATATCAACCTGATTCTTAATTTTCCTCTGAAAACTCTCCATATAACAATATGCCTTTACATATAAGGGTCTGCTGGCTGCACCATGTCAGTTTCAAGCCATTTGGAATCCAATGGTATATCCACATGGCCCTACCACGGATGTTTTATCAAACACCTCCCCACCACTGCTCTAGACCCACTACTCAGCAGGCTCCAACTTACTGGCATCTCTGTTCTACACCATTTTCATGAAACTCAGTAAGTCAAGGCACTGTCTGGTATAATCATGATCAGCAACAGGACATCCAATGTTTCTCCAGTGCCACCTGGTCATAGGAATTTCAAAAATTTCATGGTATTTATCTAGCCATTTTTCAAGCATGAAGTTGGAGGCACTGTGGATTTCAGTTCTTTCAGCAAACATTAAATGGTGAGGAAGCTCATTTCAATGAAATCTCTGGAGAACTCTCACAGGCACGGCTTCCCAAAGAGTGGACAAACGGTCACATTAGGCCAGGCCCATTGAGGTCTACAATGTGAGGTCCATGTGTGTTTTGACTCTCAACTATGGCTGCCATTTCTTAAAGAATAAAATCATGTGATATCCTTGCTGAGATTTCCAGTCCTCTGTTGAAATCCACCCGGGGCCTAGGTCTCAGTTTCCAAGAGCGACTTTCATGCGTGGCCTCTTGAAATTCTAACAAAATTCATGGCAATGCTTCTCTGAGTTCAGTTCTAAAACCCAGTCTCTAAGGGGAATCACACCAGAGTTCAACCCCACGTGTACCCAGTCATTTTTTCCAATGCCACACAAATGACCAAAATCAAAACCAAAACACTCCCACATGGCCCTCATCTTATTCCATATAGTCAATCATCTTACGCTCTGGCTGGAGGTTTCCATGAGGGGCGCAGCCCAAGACAGTGTCCAAAATCAGCTCCTTTGCCCCTCATTTGCCTAAAGTCAGGGTAGCCTGGACACTGTTTCTGTGAACCAGGAGTGAACAAATAAGCCTGCATTAAATACTTCTTTGTTTCTCCAATTTCAGGCCTACTGATTTTAGGTATCAATTCTTTAGGTGATTTAGAGTCATGCAAAAACACAAGCACCTCTGCAGGGCTTTGAAGAACTCATTTGACCCAAAGAATCCCTATTCTCATTTGATGGAGTGCAGGAACCTAACAGAGGAAGGCAAGAGACTTCATCCACAATGAATGATATTTTTTGCCATTTTGGTTTTGGAAGCTCACATGGGATCATTCTTAAGATCCATCAGGTGCTGAGAATCTAAGTCACAGCCACACACAGGTCCAAAGGCTGATAAAGACACATCTCTTTCCAAAGCAATTAAGCAAAGAGCCACAGGTGAGGCCCATTCATTTCCATTTGAAAACTGTTTTCTTCAGGCTTCACAAAGGGGTGGCCTGAGGCAAAGACCTTCCTGACATTCAGTGCAACACAAGAATAAGTAAGCAAAAGGCCCAAAGCAGGGTTTCTGCACTGAGATTTTTTTGGTCACACTGATATCTGAGTTTTCTGAGATGCGCGCCATTCTCTTCAGGTATCCAGTACATGGCCATGTCACAGAGCTTGGCGGTGGTACATTTTTTGGACACAAATCCATGAGCCTATTCTGGAGAGTGGCCAGAATTCAGGAAGAAAACAACAACTTAGAAAGATAGCAGGTGTTGCACATCGATAAGACAAGCTGCAGTCCATTCATATATTGGGCAGGATGAATTATGGGAAGATTTATACTAGACAGGACACATCCATTAATGCATTCTCTTTTCTAATGTCTACAACAACAGACACAGTGGGATACACAGAAACAGAAACCCTCGCCGTGTCAAATGACTTACTAGAAACTGTCCACTCCAAACCAAACAAACCGCCTTTCCTATCTATTCTCAGAACATGAGACAAAACAACAAACCCACACCCACTCCCACAAAGGCACCTCCTTCCCCCAAGTAGGTCTGTGACTATCCGGAGTGTCCTCTGACTTGTGGGCCATACTATGTTCCCCCGAAATGGCCTGTCTTCTCTCAGACCTTCTTTCCTTGACCAACTCTGTGAAGATGTCAGGAAAAAGTGGTTAGCCACTACCTGTTTTCTCAGGAAAGGTCCATCTTCAGAGCTCTCCTGGCATTTGGCCATCCTCACATCATTAGGTACCAAGAAAACTGACTCTGTCCTTGGTGAATCCAAACAAGTGAGCCCACTGGGACTGGGACTGGGACTGCCTCTGGGTGCCTGGCTTCTTGGATACCAAGTTCAGAGAGTTCCATCACCAAGGAAATGAGGTATGTCACATTCTTTGGAACTGAATGAGGTCACTGCCTTGGCAACCACTTTGTCCTAACAGTTGCTTCCAAGGGTAACATAAGATGGAGGTTGCCCCTACTTCCTGTGACACTTTCATAAGGTAGAATGTATATCAACCATTTGCACCCGGGAACAGCTCTCCACTCAGGCCTGGTTTGGTCCATCTTCTCTACAATAAGAAGAGAGAGATTCAGATTCAGACACATCCCTTCATCCTGACCAGGTTGTTTGCCATGGAAGATGACTTTTGCTCTCTCAGGTGCTTCATACCTGCCTACAACTTCTCCAGGTATCATTTGTGCATGGACATTTGAGGTTCTCATCAAGTGGAAGGTCCCCAACTTTCCTGTATTGTAAGAACTACTCTGACAGCTCTTTTGTCCATTTTGGTTTGGGATGCACACATGGGATTTTTCTTTAGACCCATCATGTGCTGTGAATCTAAGCCACAGCCTCACATAGGGCTGAGAGGCTGATTCAGAAACATCCATTTCCAAAGCAATTAAGCAAAGAGGCACAGGTAATGACCATTCTTTTCCATTTGAAAACTATTTTCTGCAGGCTTCACAAAGTGTGGCCTGAGGCAAAGACCTTCCTGACATTCAGGGCAACAGAATAGGTAAGCAAAAGGCCCAAAGCAGGGTTTCTCCACTGAGACTTTCTTGGGCATACTGATATCTGAGTTTTCTGAGATACTCGCCATTCCCATCAGCTATCCAGTACATGGCCATGTCACAGAGATGGAGGTGGTACATATCTTGGACACAAAATCATGAGCGTATTCTGGAGAGTGTCCAGAATTCAGGAAGAAAACAGGAATTTAGAAAGATGGCAGGAGTTGTCCATCCATACGGCAACCTGCAGTCCATTCATAAATTGCACAGGATGAATGCTTTGAAGCTTTCTCGTAGACAGGACACATCCATTGATGCATTCTCTTTTCTAATGTCTACAATCACTGACACAGTATGATATATAGACACAGAAACACTCACCTTGTCAAAGGACTTACTAGACACAGTCCACTCCAAAACAAACAAACCAGCTTTCCTAACTATTCTCAGAACATGAGACAAAACCACAAACTCACACTCACACCCAAAAAGTCACCTCCTTTCCCCAAGTAGGTCTGTGACTATCCGGAGTGTCCTCTGACTTGTGGGCCATACTATGTTCCCCCAAAATGTCGTGTCCTGTCTCCAATCTGGTCTCTTTGGCCAACTCTGTGAAGTTGTCAGGAGCCCATGGTGAGAAACTACCTGCTTTCTCTGGAAAGGCCAGTCTTCATAGTTTCCAGGCATTTGGCTGTCCTCACATCAGTAGGTACAAAGAAAGAGTGACTCTGTCTTGTTAAATCCAAACAAGTTAGCCCACTGGGACATGGAGTGGGTTTGACTCTGTGTGCCTGGTTTCCTGGATCCCAAGATCACAGACTTTCATTACCAAAACTGTAAGGTGATGTCACTTTCTTCAAGATCTGAATGAAGTCACTGCCTTGGAAACCACTTTGTTTTAACAGTTGCTTACATGGTTCCCAAAAGATGGAGGCTGCCTCTACTTGCTGTGACTCATTCATATGTTAGAATGGTATATCAACCATAGGCACCGGGGAACAGCTCTCCACACAGGCATGGTTTGGTCCATCTTCTCTACATTAGGAAGAGAGAGGCTAATTCAGACACATCCCATCAACCTGACCAGGTTGTTTGCCATGGAAGATGACTTTTGCTCTCTCATGTCCTTCATAGCTGCCTACATCTTCTCCAAGGATCATTTCAGCATGGACCTTTTAGGTTTTCAGCAGCTGGAAGATCGCCTATATTCCTGTATTGTAAGACCAACTCTATCCCTGCTCTTCTGTAAAATTAGATTGAGGGAAAAGTGTATGGTTAGGGTTAATAACATGTTCAATTTGGGTTAGGAATCATTCTCTGAAATGAATATTTGTATTAGGAACCTGTGATATTTATAAGAATATATAGGTGAAATATAAGTATGAAAACAGAAATCTAGGTAAGTTTTGAAGCCCAGAAGGGCATTGGGCCCTTGATTGGGATACTTAGCATTGATTTATGTCCTGCACAGTTGTCTCAGTTAAATCAATATACTATGGCATAGGACCTTCTAATTTGGATGATTGAATGTGGAAGAGAACATCCAGTCAAAAAGGGATATTCAGTAGGATTAGGAAAATAGTCAGTAGGTTTAGATAAAAGAGTGAGTATAGGATTTGGACCAAAAGTTCTTTAGCAATAGGGTTTCAGGTAGAGAGTGAATGTAAATGTCAGCACAGGTGAAGAGTCAGTCACAATGATGAACTGGGTAAAATATGTAGGAAAGCAATATTTTGAAGACGTATAAATTAATTGGGGGTACAAATAGGTGTACCTTGTGCCTATGAATATAGAGATAATGCATGAATAGACCATACTGTGAATAAATAATATAACTGGTTCGAACTTTAAATAATGGATTGAATTGATTTCTGAAAATATACAGGAAACCTAATATTGATATACAATCATCCATTCCAAACAGTTATGCTTCTAATGATGATATTAGATTTATGGTTTATCATAAAAAGTGTGTGAGTTTTGCTTCAAAACTGATTATGAAATTAAAAAAAAAATGTGTTTGCAGAGAAGTCTCATGAAAAGACCAGTCAAGAAACCGGGAGGAATGCATGTGTTCTGAAGCAGGAAATGATTAAAAGTGAAAAAATACCTATAAAGTTGTGAACTTGTGGATGAAATATATATCCTATGATGTGCAAAAACTGCAGAAATATTAATGTAGCAGTGTTGAATATAAATGAACGTCAAAATACACATCATGTCCCATAGGAATCTACTTGCATTGATGTTAAACTGGGTCAGATACTGTAGAATTATTAGGATTTGTATGCACCATTCACAGAAGTGAGTTGTCAGTACAAGGAAACAAATATGTATTTCAGGTGGATGAATATTTCCAATAATAATCTTGAGAAAAGTTGATTATATTTCCTCATGCATACATGAAAGAATGTATGAATGTAGAGAGTATATATAAGACACATATATTTCATGTTTTGATAAATCAGGAGAGTATATATATATATATATATATATATATATATATATATACCAAAAAAACACACAGAGAAACATAAAAAAGTAGCAATATATGCCAAATGAAATTTATAATGAAATATATAACATCTACTGATGCAAAAATATATACTTTACTGAACATGGAATTATGTATAATGTTGTTGTACTAGGAAGCTCACCCATAGGTTGAATTTTTAGTTCCAACAGCGTTTAAGAGGGGTAGTCTCTTCACACAATTTATATCTGCCGAGTCAGCAACCTCACAAAAATGTACGTGTGATACCAGGTAGGATTCAATATGTACATATAAAAATACATGTGCTGTATAGGCTACAGAGAAAGGGAGGCAGGGATTCACATATTTGTTAATTTTAAAAACACATGAAAAACTATTCCAAATAAAAATTCACTAGATTTATAACACCTACCATTTATTATGCAAAAGAAAAGTTCAAAAATACACCATGCCTCCTCTGACCTGCTTGTATTTCTGTTCTATTTGGGTTATTTTTCTCCATCATATTAGGATTAGTAGTCAGA
This sequence comes from Callospermophilus lateralis, assembly GCF_048772815.1. NCBI lineage: Eukaryota > Metazoa > Chordata > Mammalia > Rodentia > Sciuridae > Callospermophilus > Callospermophilus lateralis. The sequence continues at coordinate 30,969 of NW_027512609.1, forward strand.
GTCTAGTAGGGTATGTGTTAGTGTCAGGGATTCAGTATTTTGAATGGAAAATAGGAAAAAGAATCCAATGTCTATCAAATATGTGCTACACAAAATATTTTCCCTCTCTCATCCAGAACAATGCCTTGACATTACCTTCGCCCCAAGTAAGACACAATTAGTGGAGAAGAGTTATAAAATCTGTGAATATATAACTGGAATGGAAAATGCTCATGAGTTCACAACCTTGGATGTGGTAGAGAAGTTTCCATAAGTAAGGGACAGGTTAAAAACTCCACAAACATGGAGCTCTGCTGGCCTAAAGGACTTCTTGATAAACTGCCTCTGAGGTTGGGCACTTGAAATATATGTTGTTTTCAGGAGCTTTAGCTTCCTTTGTCGTGAGACCATCAAAGCTGGGTCTGATTCTATGTGACCTGGAGGACATGGTTTCTTATTTTCTAATGAACATGAGGCAGCAGTGGTGAATTCTCTCTTTTAAGTAAAATGTGACCAGTGCGTGCTAAGTCTCTCCCCATCTGGGCTGTGAAGCCATTTGGTCATCCTCCACTTTTTCATGGTTTTTCTTTCTCCTGCATTGGGAGTTTGGTATTTGCTTCACGAAATACAAGGAGTTCAAAAGGGACACAGTGCTGGATGGAGTTCTGCCACATGTGGTGGGTCAGGGTCTGCAGGAGAATGCACCAACCAGGCTTCTATCCCACATAGCTTTTTCCCTTGTCTATTGCAACCTGATTCTTAACATTGCCATGAAACCTCTCCATATAACAAGACGCCCTTACATATTACTGTCTGCTGACCTCACCATGTCTGTCACAAGCCATTTGGAAGCCAATGGCAAATCCATATGGCCACATCAGAGATGTATTATGACACACATACACACCACTGCTCTAGGCACACTACTCAGCAGGCACCAACTTACTGGCATGTTTGTTCTAGATCATTTTCATGAAACACAGTCAATCAAGGCACTGTCTAGTATACTCATGATAAACAACAGGACATCCAAAGGTTCTCCAGAGACATGTTGTATAGTTGGACTTGACATTTGCATTATATAAGGTAGGAGTTATAAATCTAGTCAAATTTTAATTGAAATATTCTCCATGTGTTTTTAAACTTAACAAATATGTGAATTCTTGTTTCCCTTTTCTGTAGCCTATTCACACATGTATATTTATATGCATATATAGAATCCTACCAGGTATCACACGTACATTTTTGTGAGGTGGCTGTCTTGGCAGATACAAATTGTGAGAAGAGTTCACTCCTCCTAAATGCTGTTGGAAATGAAAATTCAACCTATAGGAGAGCGTCCTAGTAGAACAACATTATACATTAACTCATGTTCAGTAAAATAAATATTTTTGCATTTGTGGATGATACATATTTACTGATGAATTTCGATTGGCATTTATATTGGTATTTTTAATGTCTGTGAGTTGTGTGTGTGTGTGTGTGTGTGTGTGTGTGTGTGTGTGTATAGATATAGATATAGATATAGATATACTCTCCAAATTTTTCAAAATATGAAATATATGCATATAATATACACTCACTAAATTCATTCATGTTCATGTATGTGGATTTATAATCCACTTTTCACAAGATTATAATCAGAAATATTCATCCACCTGAAATACATATTTGTTTCCTGAAAACTAACTTCAATGAATGGTGCATACAAATCCTAATTATTCTACAGTAACTGACCCAGTCTAACATCAATGCAAGTAGACTCCTATGGGACATGATATGTAATTTGTCATTCATTTTTATTCGACACTGGTACATTATTGTTTCTTCAGTTTTTGCACATCACAGGATATACATTTCATCCACAAGTTCACAAATTAATAAGCATTTGTTTCAACTTTCACCACTTCTTGCTTCAGAACACATGTATTGTCAGGGTTTCTTGACTGGTCTTTTCATGAGAGACTTCTTTCCAAACACATTATTTTGAATTTCCATAATCATTTTGAAGCAAAACTCACACACTCTTCATGATAAACCAAAACACAAATATTTCCATTGCATATATACCTGGTTGGAATGAATGATTGTATATCAATATACGATTTCCTTTAATTTTTCAGATATCAGTTCTATTCATTATTTAAAGTTCAAAAAAGTTATATTATTTATTCACAGTATGGTCTATTCATGCTTTTTCTCTATGTTCCTAGAAACAGGGTACACCTCTTTGTACCCCTGATTCTCATTTTACATCTTCAATATATTGCTCCCAGAAATGGTGAAAGAAATACTCATGTCATCTCATTATCACAGTAATATTCTGGACAAAAAAATGGAAAGGTCACACTTATGATTGTACCAAAGCCTAAATGGAAAGTGAACATGGATTTATAAAAACATCCATGTCCAGGTTGCCTAATGCTGTCAATTGTCAATCCTATTGGTGACTACATAATTGTTTTTTTCCTAATTTATATATTCAAACTCAACCCGGTTGAAAATGTCTAATTCTATCACTCACTTTATACTTTGCCTGATTTCGTAATGTTTCTATTGATATCTGCTTTTCTACATATTTTCCCCAGTTCAACATAGTGACTGACTCTTCATATGTGCTGACATTTACATTCACTCAACAACCGAAAGTCTATTGCTAAAGAACTTTTGGTCCAAATCCTATACTCACTCTTCTTCCTAAACCTACCAACTATCTTCCTAATCCTACTGAATATCCCTTTTTGACTGGATGTTCTCTTCTAAATTCAATCATCCAATGTACAAGGTCCTATGCCATTGTATATCGAATTATCTGAGGCATCTTTGCAGAACATCATTCAAAGCTAAGTATCCCAATCCAGGGCAAAACCCTTCTGGGCTTCAAATCATACCTAGATTTCTGTTTTCCTACTTATATTTCACCTCTATATTCTTGTAAATATTGCAGGTTCCCAATACCATTATTCATCACACAGAATCATTCGTAACCCAAATCAAACCTGTTTTTAACCAGAAGTATACACTGTTCCCTCAATCATTTTACAGAAGAGCAGGGACAGAGTGGTTCTTACAATACAGGAAAGTTGGGGACCTTCCACCTGATGAGAACCTCAAATGTCCATGCACAAATGATACCTGGAGAAGTTGAAGGCAGGTATGAAGCACCTGAGAGAGCAAAAGTCATCTTCCATGGCAAACAACCTGGTCAGGATGAAGGGATGTGTCTGAATCTGAATCTCTTTCTTCTTTTTGTAGAGAAGATGGACCAAACCAGGCCTGAGTGGAGAGTTGTTCCCGGGTGCCAATGGTGATATACATTCTACCATATGAAAATGTCACAGGAAGCGTGGGCAACCTCCATTTTATGTTACTCTTTGAAGCAACTGTTAGGACAAAGTGGTTGCCAAGGCAGTGACCTCATTCAGTTCCAAAGAATGTGACATACCTCATTTCCTTGGTGATGGAACTCTCTGAACTTGGTATCCAAGAAGCCAGGCACCCAGAGGCAGTCCCAGTCCCACTCCCAGTGGGCTCACTTGTTTGGATTTACCAAGGACAGAGTCAGTTTTCTTGGTACCTAATGATGTGAGGATGGCCAAATGCCAGGAGAGCTCTGAAGATGGACCTTTCCTGAGAAAACAGGTAGTGGCTAACCACTTTTTCCTGACATCTTCACAGAGTTGGTCAAGGAAACAATATCTGAGAGAAGACAGGGCATTTCGGGGGAACATAGTATGGCCCACCAGTCAGAGGACACTCCGGATAGTCACAGACCTACTTGGGGTAAGGAGGTGCCTTTGTGGGAGTGGGTGTGGGTTTGTTGTTTTGTCTCATGTTCTGAGAATAGATAGGAAAGGCGGTTTGTTTGGTTTGGAGTGGACAGTTTCTAGTAAGTCATTTGACATGGCGAGTGTTTCTGTTTCTGTGTATCCCACTGTGTCCGTTGTTGTAGACATTAGAAAAGAGAATGCATTAATGGATGTGTCCTGTCTAGTATAAATCATCCCATAATTCATCCTGCCCAATATATGAATGGACTGCAGCTTGTCTTATCGATGTGCAACACCTGCTATCTTTCTAAGTTGTTGTTTTCTTCCTGAATTCTGGCCACTCTCCGAAATAGGCTCATGGATTTGTGTCCAAAATATGTACCACCTCCAAGCTCTGTGACATGGCCATTTCCTGGATAGCTGAAGAGAATGGCGAGCATCTCAGAAAACCCAGATAACAGTGTGACCAGGAAAGTCTCAGTGCAGAAACCCTGCTTTGGGCCTTTGCTTACTTATTGTTGTGTTGCACTGAATGTCAGGAAGGTCTTTGCCTCAGGCCACCCCTTTGTGAAGCCTGAAGAAAACAGTTTTCAAATGGAAATGAATGGGCCTCACCTGTGGCTCTTTGCTTAATTGCTTTGGAAAGGGATGTGTCCTTATCATCCTCTTGGGCCTGTGTGTGGCTGTAACTTAGATTCTCAGCACCTGATGGAACTTAAGAATGATCCCATGTGAGCTTCCACAACCAAAATGGCAAAAAATTTCATTCATTGTGGATGAAGTCTTTTGCCTTCCTCTGTTAGGTTCCTGCACTCCATTAAATGACAATAGGGATTCTTTGGGTCAAATGAGTTCTTCAAAGCCCTGCAGAGGTGCTTGTGTTTTCGCATGACTCTAAATCACCTAAAGAATCGATACCTAAAATCAGTAGGCCTCAAATTGGAGAAACACAGAAGTATTAACGGCAGGCTTATTTGTTCACTCCTGGTTCACAGAAACGGTGTCCAGGCTACCCTGACTTTAGACAAATGAGGGGCAAACGAGCTGATTTTGGACACTGTCTTGGGCTGCGCCCTTCATGGAAACCTCCAGCCAGAGGCTAAGATGATTGACTATGTGAAATAAGATGAGGGCCATGTGGGAGTGTTTTGGTTTTAATTTTGGTCATTTGTGTGGCATTGGAAAAAATGACTGGGTCCACGTGGGCTTGAACTCTGGTGTGATTCCCCTTAGAGACTGGGTTTTGGAACTGAACTCAGAGAAGCATTGCCATGAATTTTGTTGGGATTTTAAGAGGCCACGCATGAAAGTCGCTCTTGGAAACTGAGACCTAGGCCCCGGGTGGATTTCCACAGAGGCCTGGGAATCTCAGCAAGGATATCACATGATTTTATTTTTAAAGAAATGGCAGCCATAGTTGAGAGTAAAAACACACATGGACCTCACATTGTAGACCTCAATGGGCCTGGCCTAATGTGACCTTTTGTCCACTCTTTGGGAAGCCATGCCTGTGAGAGTTCTCCAGAGATTTCATTGAAATGAGCTTCCTCACCATTTAATGTTTGCTGAATGAACTGAAACCCACAGTGCCTCCAACTTCATGCTTGAAAAATGGCTAGATAAATACCATGAAATTTTTGAAATTCCTATGACCAGGTGGCACTGGAGAAACATTGGATGTCCTGTTGCTTATCATGAGTATACCAGACACTGCCTTGATTTACTGAGTTTCATGAAAATGGTGTAGAACAGAGATGCCAGTAAGTTGGAGCCTGCTGAGTAGTGGGTCTAGAGCAATGGTGGGGAGGTGTTTGATAAAACATCCGTGGTAGGGCCATGTTTATCTACCATTGGATTCCAAATGGCTTGTAACTGACATGGTGCAGCCAGCAGATCCTTATATGTAAAGGCATCTTGTTATATGGAGAGTTTTCAGAGGAAAATTAAGAATCAGGTTGATATGGACAAGGGGGCAATGGGGCAAGCTGTGAGAGATAGGAGCCTAGTTGGTGCATTCTCTTGCAGACCCTGACCCACCACACGTGACAGAACTCCCTCCAGCACTGTGTCCCAGTTTAGCTCCTAGTATTTCGTGAAACAAATACCAAACTCACAGTGCAGCAGCAAAAACACCACAAAAAGTGGAGGAGGACCAAATGGCTTCACAGTCCACACGGGGAGACACTTAGTCCCCAGTGGCCTCAGTTTACCTACAAAGAGAGGATTCAGCACTGCTTCATCTTGTTCATTGGAAAATAAGAAACCATGTCCTCCAGGTCACATAGATGCAGACCCAGCTTTGATGGTCTCACTACAGAGGAATCCAAATCTCCTGAAAACAACATATATTTCAAGTGTGGAAGCTCAGAGGCAGTTTCTCAAAAAGTTTTTAGGCCAGCAGAGCTCCATGTTTGTGGAGGGTTTACTCTGTCCCTTAGTTTTGGAAACTCCTCTACCACCTCCAAGGTTGTGAACTCCTGAGCATTTTCCATTCCAGATATGTATTCACTGATTTTGTAACTCTTCTCCTCTAATTGTGTCTTACATGGGGTGAAGGTAATGTCAAGGCTTTGTTCTGGATGAGAGCGGGAGGATATTTGTGCAGCATATATTTACATACACATTGGATTCAGTTTCCAATTTTCCATTCGAAATACTGAATCCCTGACACTAACCCATACCTAGTAGACTCAGACTATTCATCCTAATATAATGGAGAAAATTAACCCAACACATTAGAAATACAAGTACTTCAGAGGAGACATGTTGTATAGTTGGACTTGACATTTGCATTATATAAGGTAGGAGTTATAAATCTAGTCAAATTTTAATTGAAATATTCTCCATGTGTTTTTAAACTTAACAAACATGTGAATTCTTGTTTCCCTTTTCTGTAGCCTATTCACACATGTATATTTATATGCATATATAGAATCCTACCAGGTATCACACGTACATTTTTGTGAGGTGGCTGTCTTGGCAGATACAAATTGTGAGAAGAGTTCACTCCTCCTAAATGCTGTTGGAAATGAAAATTCAACCCATAGGAGAGCGTCCTAGTAGAACAACATTATACATTAACTCATGTTCAGTAAAATAAATATTTTTGCATTTGTGGATGATACATATTTACTGATGAATTTCGATTGGCATTTATATTGGTATTTTTAATGTCTGTGAGTGTTTGTGTTTGTGTGTGTGTGTGTGTGTGTGTGTGTGTGTATAGATATAGATATAGATATAGATATACTCTCCAAATTTTTCAAAATATGAAATATATGCGTCTAATATACACTCTCTAAATTCATTCATGTTCATGTATGTGGATTTATAATCCACTTTTCACAAGATTATAATCAGAAATATTCATTCACCTGAAATACATATTTGTTTCCTAGTACTGAAAACTTACTTCAGTGAATGGTGCATACAAATCCTAATTATTCTACAGTAACTGACCCAGTCTAACATCAATGCAAGTAGACTCCTATGGGACATGATATGTAATTTGTCATTCATTTGTATTCGACACTGGTACATTATTGTTTCTTCAGTTTTTGCACATCACAGGATATACATTTCATCCACAAGTTCACAAATTAATAAGCATTTGTTTCAACTTTCACCACTTCTTGCTTCAGAACACATGTATTGTCAGGGTTTCTTGACTGGTCTTTTCATGAGACTTCTTTCCAAACACATTATTTTGAATTTCCATAATCATTTTGAAGCAAAACTCACACACTCTTCATGATAAACCTAAACACAAATATTTCCATTACATATATACCTGGTTGGAATGAATGATTGTATATCAATATACGATTTCCTTTAATTTTTCAGATATCAGTTCAATTCATTATTTAAAGTTCAAAAAAGTTATATTATTTATTCACAGTATGGTCTATTCATGCTTTTTCTCTATGTTCCTAGAAACAGGGTACACCTCTTTGTACCCCTGATTCTCATTTTACATCTTCAATATATTACTCCCAGAAATGGTGAAAGAAATACTCATGTCACCTCATTATCACAGTAATATTCTGGACAAAAAATGGAAAGGTCACACTTATGATTGTACCAAAGCCTAAATGGAAAGTGAACATGGATTTCTAAAAACATCCATGTCCAGGTTGCCTAATGCTGTCAATTGTCAATCCTATTAGTGACTACTTATTTGTTTTTTTCCTAATTTATATATTCAAACTCAACCCTGTTGAAAATTTCTAATTCTATCACTCACTTTATACTTTGCCTGATTTCGTAATGTTTCTATTGATATCTGCTTTTCTACATATTTTCCCCAGTTCAACATAGTGACTGACTCTTCATATGTGCTGACATTTACATTCACTCAACAACCGAAAGTCTATTGCTAAAGAACTTTTGTTCCAAATCCTATACTCACTCTTCTTCCTAAACCTACAGACTATCTTCCTAATCCTACTGAATATCCCTTTTTGACTGGATGTTCTCTTCTAAATTCAATCATCCAATGTACAAGGTCCTATGCCATTGTATATCGAATTATCTGAGGCATCTTTGCAGAACATCATTCAAAGCTAAGTATCCCAATCAAGGGCAAAACCCTTCTGGGCTTCAAATCATACCTAGATTTCTGTTTTCCTACTTATATTTCACCTCTATATTCTTGTAAATATTGCAGGTTCCCAATACCATTATTCATCACACAGAATCACTCGTAACCCAAATCAAACCTGTTTTTAACCCCAAGTATACACTGTTCCCTCAATCATTTTACAGAAGAGCAGGGACAGAGTGGTTCTTACAATACAGGAAAGTTAGGGACCTTCCACCTGATGAGAACCTCAAATGTCCATGCACAAATGATACCTGGAGAAGTTGTAGGCAGGTATGAAGCACCTGAGAGAGCAAAAGTCATCTTCCATGGCAAACAACCTGGTCAGGATGAAGGGATGTGTCTGAATCTGCCTCTCTCTCTTCTTATTGTAGAGAAGATGGACCAAACCAGGCCTGAGTGGAGAGCTGTTCCCGGGTGCCAATGGTGATATACATTCTACCTTATGAAAGTGTCACAGGAAGCGGGGGCAACCTCCATTTTATGTTACCCCTTGAAGCAAGTGTTAGGACAAAGTGGTTGCCAAGGCAGTGACCTCATTCAGTTCCAAAGAATGTGACATACCTCATTTCCTTGGTGATGGAACTCTCTGAACTTGGTATCCAAGAAGCCAGGCACCCAGAGGCAGTCGCAGTCCCAGTCCCAGTGGGCTCACTTGTTTGGATTTACCAAGGACAGAGTCAGTTTTCTTGGTACCTAATGATGTGAGGATGGCCAAATGCCAGGAGAGCTCTGAAGATGGACCTTTCCTGAGAAAACAGGTAGTGGCTAACCACTTTTTCCTGACATCTTCACAGAGTTGGTCAAGGAAACAAGATCTGAGAGAAGACAGGACATTTCGGGGGAACATAGTATGGCCCACCAGTCAGAGGACACTCCGGATAGTCACAGACCTACTTGTGGGAACGAGGTGCCTTTGTGGGAGTGGGTGTGGGTTTGTTGTTTTGTCTCATGTTCTGAGAATAGATAGGAAAGGCGGTTTGTTTGGTTTGGAGTGGACAGTTTCTAGTAAGTCATTTGACACGGCGAGTGTTTCTGTTTCTGTGTATCCCACTGTGTCCGTTGTTGTAGACATTAGAAAAGAGAATGCATTAATGGATGTGTCCTGTCTAGTATAAATCATACCAAAATTCATCCTGCCCAATATATGAATGGACTGCAGCTTGTCTTATCGATGTGCAACACCTGCTATCTTTCTAAGTTGTTGTTTTCTTCCTGAATTCTGGCCACTCTCCAGAATAGGCTCATGGATTTGTGTCCAAAATATGTACCACCTCCAAGCTCTGTGACATGGCCATGTCCTGGATAGCTGAAGAGAATGGCGAGCATCTCAGAAAACTCAGATATCAGTGTGACCAGGAAAGTCTCAGTGCAGAAACCCTGCTTTAGGCCTTTTGCTTACTTATTGTTGTGTTGCACTGAATGTCAGGAAGGTCTTTGCCTCAGGCCACCCCTTTGTGAAGCCTGAAAAAAACAGTTTTCAAATGGAAATGAATGGGCCTCACCTGTGGCTCTTTGCTTAATTGCTTTGGAAAGGGATGTGTCTTTATCAGCCTCTTGGGCCTGTGTGTGGCTGTGACTTAGATTCTCAGCACCTGATGGATCTTAAGAATGATCCCATGTGAGCTTCCAAAACCAAAATGGCAAAAAATATCATTCATTGTGGATGAAGTCTCTTGCCTTCCTCTGTTAGGTTCCTGCACTCCATCAAATGACAATAGGGATTCTTTGGGTCAAATGAGTTCTTCAAAGCCCTGCAGAGGTGCTTGTGTTTTCGCATGACTCTAAATCACCTAAAGAATCGATACCTAAAATCAGTAGGCCTCAAATTGGAGAAACAAAGAAGTATTAACGGCAGGATTATTTGTTCACTCCTGGTTCACAGAAACGGTGTCCAGGCTACCCTGACTTTAGGCAAATGAGGGGCAAACGAGCTGATTTTGGACACTGTCTTGTGCTGCGCCCCTCATGGAAACCTCCAGCCAGAGGTTAAGATGATTGACTATATGGAATAAGATGAAGGCCATGTGGGAGTGTTTTGGTTTTAATTTTGGTCATTTGTGTTGCATTGGAAAAAATAACTGGGTCCACGTGGGCTTGAACTCTGGTGTGATTCCCCTTAGAGACTGGGTTTTGGAACTGAACTCAGAGAAGCATTGCCATGAATTTTGTTAGGATTTTAAGAGGCCACGCATGAAAGTCCCTCTTGGAAACTGAGACCTAGGCCCCGGGTGGATTTCCACAGAGGCCTGGGAATCTCAGCAAGGATATCACATGATTTTATTCTTAAAGAAATGGCAGCCATAGTTGAGAGTCAAAACACACATGGACCTCACATTGTAGACCTCATAGGGCCTGGCCTAATGTGACCTTTTGTCCACTCTTTGGGAAGCCGTGCCTGTGAGAGTTCTCCAGAGATTTCATTGAAATGAGCTTCCTCACCATTTAATGTTTGCTGAATGAACTGAAACCCACAGTGCCTCCAACTTCATGCTTGAAAAATGGCTAGATAAATACCATGAAATTTTTGAAATTCCTATGACCAGGTGGCACTGGAGAAACATTGGATGTCCTGTTGCTCATTATGAGTATACCAGACACTGCCTTGATTTACTGAGTTTCATGAAAATGGTGTAGAACATATTTGTGTATGCAAATATGTGCTACACAAAATCTTCCTACTCTCATTCACAACAATACCTTGACACTATCTTTGCCCCAAGTAAGACAAAATAAAAGAAGAAGAGTTAGAAAATCTGTGAATACATATCAGGAATGGAACATGATTGCGAGTTCACAATCTTGGAGGTGGTAGAGGAGTTTCCAAAAGTAAGGGACAGGGTAAATATTGCACAAATATGGAGATGTGCCAGCCTAAAGACTTCTGGAGAACCTGCCTCTGAGGTTGGCCACTTGAAGTATATGTTGTTGTCAGGACCTATGGCTTCCTTTCTAGTGAGACCACCAAAGATGGGTCTCCATCTATGTGACCTGCAGAACATGGTTTCTTATTTTCCAAAGAAGGTGAGGCAGCAAGGCTGAATTCTCTCTTTGTAAGTAAACTCTTGCCACTGAAGGCTAAGTGTGGCCCCGTGTGGACTGTGAAGCCATTTGGTAATCCTCCACTTTTCATGGTGTTCTTGCTGCTGCACTGGGAGTTTGGTATTAGCTTCAGGAAATACAAGAAATTCAACTGGGTCACAGTGCTGGAGGGAGATCTGTCACGTGTTGTGCGTCAGGGTCTGCAGGAGAATGCACCAACCAGGCTTCTATCCCACATAGCTTGCCCCCTTGACCATAGCAACCTGATTCTGAACATTGACCTGAAACCTCTCCATTCAACAAGATGCCTTTACATACAAGGGTCTGCTGGCTGCACCATGTCAGTTACAAGCCTTTTGGCAGATCCACATAATCCCAACACAGAAGTTTTATCACAGACCTGCAAAACACTCCTCTAGGCCCACTACTCAACAGACTTTAACTTATTTGCATCACTGTTCTACACCATTTTCATGAAACCCAGTCAATCAAGGCACTGTCTGGTACACTCATGATCAGCAACAGGAAATCCAAAGTGTATCCAGTGACACCTGGTGATGGGAATTTCAAATTTTTATGATGTTTATCTAGCCATTTTTCAAGGATGAGGTTGGAGGCACTGTGGGATTTAATTCATTCTGGAAACATCAAATGGTGAGAAAGCCCATTTCAATGAAACATCTGGAGAACTCTCACAGGCAAGACTTCCCAAAGAGTGGCCAAATGATAAAATGAAGCCAGGCCCATTGAGGTCTACAATGTGAGGTCCATGTGTGTTTTTACTCTCAACTATGGCTGTCAAGTCTTAAAGAATAAAATCATGTGATATTCTGGCTCAGATTCCCAGTGCTCTGTGGGAAGCCCCCTGGACCTAGATCTCAGTTTCCAAAGGCCACTACCATGTGTGGCCTCCAGAAATCCCAACACAATTCATGGCAATACATCTCTGCAGTAATTTCCAAACTCAGTCTCTAAGAAGACTCACACCAGAGTTCAAGCCAAGGTGGACCCAGTCATCTCTTCCATCAGCCAAACAAATGACCACAATTAAAACCAAAATACTCCCACATGGCTCTCAACTACTTCCACATAGACACTCATCATTACCTCTGGCTGGAAGTTTCCATGAGGGGCGCAGCTGAAGACAGTATCCAAAATATGCTCCCTACCCTCATTTGTCTAAAGTCACGGTGGCTTGACAACCTATCTGTGAACAAGGAGTGATCAAATAGGCCTGCCATTAATACTGCTCTGCTTCTCCAATTTGAGCCTAATGTCTGTGGGGTTTAGATTCTTTATGTGAATTGGAGTCATGAGAAAATCCAAGCACCTATGGGCTTGCCTCTGCAGGGCTTTGAAAAACTTTTTGAACCAAAGGATACCTATTCTCACTTGATGGAAATCAGGAACCTTACAGAGGAAGGCGAGAGACTTCATCCACAAGACTGCTCTTTTTCCATTTTGGTTTTGGATGCACACATGAGTTCTTTCCTTAGATTCATCAGGTGGTGAGAATCTAAGTCACAGCCTCACACAGGGCCAAGAGGCTGATTCAGACACATCCCTTTCCATGGCAATTAAGCAAAGAGCCACAGGTGATGCTCATTATTTTCCATTAGAAAACTGTTTTCTTCAGGCTTCACAAAGGGGTGGACTGAGGCAAAGACCTTCCAGACATTCAGGGCAACGGAACAATAGGTAAACAAAAGGCCCAAATCAGTGTTTCTCCACTGACACTTTACTGGTCACACTGATATCTGAGTTTTCTGAGTTCCTCTCCATTCCCTTCATCTATCCAGTACAAGGCCATGTTACAGAGTTTGGAGGTGGTACATATCTTTTACACAAAACCATGAGCCTATTCTTGAGAGTGGCCAGAATTCAGGAAGAAAACAGGAACTTAGGAAGATAGCAGGTATTGCCCTTCATAAGGAAAGTCGTAGTCCATTCATAAATTTGGCAGGATGAATGCTGAGAAGCTTTCTACTAGACAGAACACATCCATTGATGCATTCTCTTTTCTAATGTCTATAACCACAGACACAGTGGGATACACAAACCCACAACCACACCCACAAAGGCAACACTTTCCTCCAAGTTGGTCTGTGACTATCCAGAGTGTCCTCTGACTGGTGGGCCATACTATGTTCCCCAAAATTGCTTGTTCTGTCTCAAATCTGCTTTCCTTTGCCAACTCTTGAAGTAGTCAGGAGTCAGCGGTGAGCCAATACCTGCTTTATCAGGAAAGAACCATCTTCAGAGCTTCCCTGGCATTTGGCAATCCTCACATCAGTAGGTAAGTGCCGTAGCCTGGCTGGCTGGGCAAAATAACTGGGGGGGTGACGAACAACTTGTGTAGACTGATGCAGCAGGCCTGGAAGCCGTTTATTGTTGAATAAGAGCGGTATTTATACATTTTACACAGCCTATCTAATTAGCATGAAATAGATACAGCAGTCAAACAATAAGGAATCTCCACACTTAATGGCTCGCTTTTGTTACTTCACAAACCACTCCCTCTGGCATTTTGCCAGGCGCCATCCAGACTTCTTTACAGGCTCTAACATTTCTCTGGCAAAATAACAGGTGCCAATCTGACTTGTTTACAGACGTTAACATTTCCCCCTTTTGTTTAATTTAAATAAGGACCATAGTGTTTTTTACAGAAACACCATAAATAACCTGCTAGAAACAGAAAGGGAGGATACAAAATGTTACAATACCAATCCAATTGATGGCTCCATGCAAGAAGCCCTTGGAAAACTTATACCAGCAATGACACCGTTAGCAAAGATACCGAGTTACAAGTTGTTGTAGATTACAGTCTGTTGTCTCAGTCCAGATAAAGCAGTGTCTCAATAGATTAACTCAGAGTTCAGGTAAATCACAGTCCAGGTAAGTTCTCCAGGCAGCTAGCTTAAGTTGTAGTAGCAGAAACAGCGATAGCTCCGAAGTCTCCTCGGGTTCTCAGCCGAAGTTTCCTCCAGTTCTCAGCAACATTGTAAATTCTTCCACCTTTGTTTTCACCGGCACTTGGACGAAGGCAGGAACTCCGGATGGCTAAAGAAAATCCTGTAGCATTTCACTAAGAAAACAACCTTCTGAACAATTTTAGTACATTATCTCAAGGTTTTTTACATTTGAAATAAGCCTTAATAGTACTCATTACTCATCAGCCTGCAGGTGTGGGAGACCCATTGTAGTTACTGGCCTTGGAAATGATCAAACTTCAGGGATGCCAGTGGCATCTTCTGCCAGCTGTAGCATCCTGGGCAGCCCCAGATGGCCCCAGGGAGAGTCCTGGGCTCAAACTTCTTCCGGGCACAGGGAGCAAAAGCCTGCGAGACTGTGCCTCCAGGTCAGGTCTAGATTTGGGCTCACAGTGGTGATCCGCTCCCCCGGGCAGGGGGGCGGGGAAGAGCCCTCAACTGCCTCTTGGAAAATTCTTACTGCGCCATGATCGGCTTGGGCAGGTGGCAGCCGCCTTGTCATTTCACGCACCCTCCAGTATCGAAAAGTATTCAGTAATAGCCTTTTGCTGCAACTTTTTTCCTGATAATCCTTCTTCTTCTGAACTTTCTTTTTCTTTCTGACTAGAGTTTCTGGGCTTTTATCAACACATGCCCTAACTATTCTTGGTTCCACTATGGTGCCTTTTTCTCTTATCAATTTACTTCTCACCCCTTCCATATTTTCATCACAAAGACAATACAACATTTCAAGACAAAACAAGACACAAACATACTGCATCAATCTTCTCCATTTTCTCGAAATGGTCATTTTTCCTATCGCCCTATCTGCCTAGGGACGAGCAGATTGCTCCCGTCCTATCTATGGACAGAAAGCTTTTTTCGACCCTTACCCGTGAGTGTCCCAGGGCTCCCCGTAACGGGCCACCATCTGCCGCAGTCCCGCTGCAGCAGAA
The DNA here is from genome assembly GCF_048772815.1 of Callospermophilus lateralis. Lineage (NCBI taxonomy): Eukaryota > Metazoa > Chordata > Mammalia > Rodentia > Sciuridae > Callospermophilus > Callospermophilus lateralis. The sequence goes on from NW_027512609.1 coordinate 46,285, forward strand.
TAACCTGGGGGGTGACGAATAACTTGTGTATGTTGATGCAGCAGGAATGAGAGCCGTTTATTGTAAGATCTGAGCGATATTTATACATTTTACACAGCCTATCTCATTAGCATAAAATAGATACAGCAGTCAACCAATAAGGAATCTTCACACTTAATGGCTCGCTTTTGTTACTTCACAAACCACTCCCTCTGGCATTTTGCCAGGCACCATCCAGACTTGTTTACAGACTCTAACATTTCTCCAGCAAAATAACAGGTGCCAATCTGACTTGTTTACAGACCTTAACAGGTAAGAAGAAAGACTGACTCTGTCTTTGTTAAATTCAAACAAGTGAGACCACTGGGACTGGGATTGGTAATGGCTCTGGGTGCCTGGCTTCCTGGATCCCAAGTTCAGAGACTTTCATCACCAAGGAAGTGAGGTGTGGTCACTTCTTTCAGGAACTGAATGAGGTCACTGCCTTGGCTACCACTTTGTCCTAACAGTTGCTTCCAAGGGTTCCATGAGATGGAGGCTGCCCCTACTTCCTGTGACAATTTCATATGTTAGAATGGTATATCAACCATACGCACCTGGGAAGAGCTTTCCACACAGGCCTGGTTTGGTCTACTCTACATTAAGAAGAGTGAGGCTGATTCAGACACATTCCTTCATCCTTCCAGGTTGTTTGCCATGGAGATGTCTTTTGCTCTCTCAGGTCCTTCATAGCTGCCTACATCTTCACCAGAGATCATTTCTGCACGTACCTTTGATGTTCTCAGCAGGTGGAAGATCCCATACATTCTTGTATTGTAAGACCAACACTGTCGCTGCTCTTCAGCAAAGTTAGATTGAGGGAACAGTGTATGATTAGTGTTATTAACATGTTCGATATGGGTTAGGAACCATTCTGCTGCATGAATAATGGTATTGGGAACCTGTGATATTTACAAGAATATACAGGTGAAATATATGTACGAAAACAGAAATCTAAGTAAGATTTGAAGCCCAGAAGGTCATTTGTCCCTTGATTGGGATACTTAGCGTTGAATTACATTCTGCACAGATGTTTCAGATAAATCGATATACAATGGCATAGGACCTTTCACCTTGGATGATTGAATGTAGAAGAGAACATCCAGTCAAAAAGTGATAGTGGGTAGGATTAGGAAGATAGTCGGTAGGTTTAGGAAGAAGAATGAGTGTAGGATTTGGAACAAAAGTTCTTTACAAGTAGGGTATCGCTAAGAGAGTGAATGTAAATATCAGCACATGTGACGAGGAAGTCACAATGATTAACTGGGGAAAATATGTAGGAAAGCAGATATCAATAGAGACATTACAAAATCAGGCAAAGTATAAAGTGAGTGACAGGATTAGACATTTTCAACATGGTTGAGTTTGAATATATAATCTTTGGAAGAAACAAATATGTAGTCACCAATAGGATTTTCATTTGAGAGCATTAGGCAACCTGGACATGGATGTTTTTAGTAATCCATGTTCACTTTCCATTTAGGTTTTGTACAATCATAAGTGTGACCTTTGCTTTTTGTGTCCAGAATATTACTGTGATAAAATGTATATGTAGATCAGGTGACATGAGTATTTCTTCCACCATTTCTGGGAGCTATATTTTGAGGACGTATAAATTAGTATTGGGGGTACAAAGAGGTGTACCTGTGTCTATGAATATAGAGATAATTCGTGAATAGACTGTACTGTGAATAAATAATATAACTGGTTCCACTTTAAATAATGGATTGAATTGATATCTGAAACTAAGTAAGAAATCTTATATTGATATAGAACCATTCATTCCAACCAGTTACACATCTAATGGTAATATTAGTGTTATGGTTTATTGTGACGGGTTTGTGAGTTTTGCTTCAAATGTGATAATGGAAATCGAAAATAATGTGTTTGGAAAGAAGTCTCATGAAAAGAGCAGTCAAGAAACATGGAGGAATACATGTGTTCTCAAGCAGGAAGTGATTGAAAGTGAAACAAATGCCTCTAAATTTGCGAAATTTTGATGAGACATATATGCTATGATGTGCATAAACTGAAGAAATAGTAATGTACCAGTGTTGAATAAAAATGAACGTCAAAATGCACATCATGTCTACTTGCATTGATGTTCAACTGGGTCAGTTACTGTAGAAATATTAGGATTTTTGGGGGGGATTAATAATACAATTTATTTTAGCACTAGCATGCCACAGAATGTAGAGGAAAGATCAATGGATTTTTAGTTATAGCACTAATAATCTAACATTTAGTGACTATTTTGGATAGTCTAAAATTACATAAGGCTATGTAACATAATTTTTTTAATTTAACATTCATCAAAGCTTGGAATTTTCATAATATTTCTTCTTTTTTCTTTTTTATTTTTTCAGTTGTTGATTGACCTTCATTTTGTTTATTTGTATGTGGTGCTGAGAATAGAACCATGTGCCTTACACATGCTAGAAAAGCATGTTACCACTGAGCCACAAACCCAGCCCCTCCACTTTTATCTTAACATCATACACTCATGTCCCTCTTCTTTACTCACTTTCTTCCCCATTTTCCCCCTTCTCTCCCTTCCTTTTTCGTTTCCCCTCCATATCTATTTTTCTCTCATGTCATTACAAACAGTAGTATGCTATGAAATTTAAGTTTAAGACTGTTTTTTATAGTCATTCTTTTTCTTGAGAAAATCTAAAAATTATAATCACCTGATAGATATATTACAATACATTTATTACACATATGTATCTATATTCATGCATATGCATTATATATATTATATATATATACATATATATTTAAAAGTACTTTGATTTTCCTGTTAGAAATAATATAGACCAAGTCTTTCTTAATTCTCAATTCTTCCATAATTAACATCTTACAGTGAAAATCAAATAAACATATTTAAGTAAAAAGGTATCATTCTTATTTATCAATACTGATAATTTAAGGTTTTATATCACATTAAGCTGTAATATGGCATATTAACTCTTATGAATTAGAGAAATTTTATTTGAACAACCTATTATTTAAGGACCATATGCACTGACATTTTAAATGGCATTCTTGTGATTTCTATTTCTATCAATTGTGTATTAATTGCCAAATACTTATTTTAGTACTTTTCATGTTCATAATTGATATAAAGTCAATTGTTTAATTCTTCTTGTAAGTAGTTACTTATTACAGTAGGGACATTATTAATAATACAACATCTTTATAAGAAAAATGGTACAAATTTATTTTCATGCAAAATTAAGAATAATTGCATGCTCTAAATGTTTGATTGTTGATACATATAATAAAGAGCTTTTGATGAGTCTCTTCCCCAGTAAAACATAAAATGCAAAGATAATGTCCAAATAAAGATAAGAAAAATACACATTATCAGCTAGAAACTATTAAATAAAAGATGAAAAGAACAATCCAACACATTGTACGAACTTGTCAGATGAGGTAGTATTCTGGAAGAATAGCCTAAGACTAGACCTTGTCCATGTCAAAATATTCATGAAAAAAATGTAGTATGAAAAGTGTAGAAAATGCTATGAATTTTTCATGAAGATAGGTGAATTATCCTTTCATCTCAATTTATGTGCATTTTCTGGTAAAATAAATTTGTGATATTTACAACTACACAAAACAAAGTTTCTGCATAGCAAAATGAATACATCTGAACCCATTTTTAGCTGATTTCTTCCCACTAAATTTTAAACCTTTATTTATTTATTTATTTATTTTTATTGGTTGTTCAAAACATTACAAAGCTCAAGATATATCATCTTTCATACATTTGACTCAATTGGGTTATGAACTCCCATTTTTTCCCCAAATACGAATTGTAGAATCACATCGGTTACACATTCACACTTTTACATAATGGCATATTAGTGACTGTTGTATTCTGCTACCTTTCCTATCCCCTACTATCCACCCTCTCCTCCCCTCCCATCTTCCCTCTCTACCTCATCTGCTATTGTTCAATTCTCTCCATTGTTTCCCCCCCACTTCCCCTCACAACATTTTATATGCGATTTTGTGTAACATTGAGGGTCTCCTACAATTTTCATAAGCTTTCCCTTCTCTCTCCCTTTCTCTCCCCCCATTCGTCTTTGTTTAATGTTAATATTTTCCTCATGCTCTTCCTCCCTGTTCTGCTCTTATTTGCTCTCTTTATATCAGAGAAGACATTTGGCATTTATTTTTTAAGGAATGGTTAGCTTCGCTTAACATAATATGCTCTAATGCCATCCATTTCCCTGCAAATTCTATGATTTTGTCATTTTTGTGCTGTGTAATACTCCATTGTGTATAGATGCCACATTTTTTTAACCATTAATCTATTGAAGGGCATCTAAGTTGGTTCCACAGTCTAGCTATTGTGAATTGTGCCGCTATGATCATTGATGTGGCAGTATCCCTATAGTACGCTCTTTTAAGATCCTCAGGGAACAGTCCAAGAAGGGTGATAGCTGGGTCAAATGGTGGATCCATTTCCAGCTTTCCCAGGAATATCCATACTTCTTTCAAAATTGGCCTCACCAATTTGCAGTCCCACCAGCAGTGTACAAGTGTACACTTTTCCCCACATCCTCGCCAACACTTATTGTTGTTTGACTTCGTAATGGCTGCTCATCTTACTGGAGTAAGATGGTATCTTAAGGTGGTTTTGATTTGCATTTCTCAGACTGCTAGAGATGGTGAGCATTTTTTCATGTATTTGTTGATTGATTGTATGTCCTCCTCTGTGAAGTGTCTGATTAGGTCCTCGGCCCATTTGTTGATTGGGTTATTTGTTATCTTATTGTTTAATATTTTGAGTTCTTTGTATATTCTGAATATTAGGGCTCTATCTGAAGTGTGAGGGGTAAAAATTTGTTCCCAGGATGTAGGCTCTCTATTTACCTCTCTTATTGTTTCTCTTCTTGAGAAAAAAACTTTTTAGTTTAAGTAAGTCCCATTTGTTTTTTTCTTGTTATTAACTCTTGGGCTATTGATGTCTTATTAAAGAATTTGGAGCCTGACCCCACAGTATATAGATCGTAGCCAACTTTTTCTTCTATGAGACGCAGTGTCTCTGATTTGATATCTAGCTCCTTGATCTATTTTGATTTAACTTTTGTGCATGGTGAGAAAACGGGATTCAGTTTCATTTTGTTGCATATGGATTTCTAATTTTCCCTGCACCATTTGTTGAAGATGCTATCCTTCATCCATTGCATGTTTATAGCCACTTTATCAAATATAAGAAAGTTGTAATTTTGTGGATTGGTTTCTCTGTCCTCCATTCTATACCATTTGTCCACCTGCCTGTTTTCGTACCAGTACCACACTGTTTTTGTTACTATTGCTTTGTAGTAAAGTTTGAACTCTGGTATCGCTATACCTCCCGATTCACACTTCCTGCTTAGAATTTCTTTTGCTATTCTGTGTCTTTTGTTTTTCTATAGGAATTTCATGATTGCTTTATCATTTCTACAAGAAATGCCATTGGGATTTTGATTGGCATTGCGTTAAACCTGTATAGAACTTTGGGTAATTTCGCCATTTTGATGAATTTAGTTCTGCCTATCCATGAACAGGGTACATTTTTCCATCTTCTAAGATCTTTTTCTATCTCTCTCTTTAGGGTTCTGTGGTTTTCACCTCTTTTGTTAGGTTGATTTCCAAGTATCTTATTTTCTTTGAGGATATTGTGAATGGAGTGGTTTTCCTCATTTCAATTTCAGAAGTTTTGCTGCTGATATACAGGAATGCCTTTGATTAATGCGTGTTGGTTTTATATCCTTCATTTATTAACTCTAGCAGTTTCTTTGTAGACCCTTTTGGGTCTGTTAAATATATTACCATGTCATCCACAAATAGCGATAATTCAAGTTCTTCTTTTCCTATTTTTATGCCTTTAATTTCTTTTGTCTGTCTAATTTCTCTGGCTAGTATTTCAAGAACTAAATTGAATAGAAGTGGTGATAGAGGGCATCCCTGTCTTGTTCCAGATTTCAGAGGGAATGCCTTCAGTTTTCTCCATTTAGGATGATCCTAGCCTGAGGTTTAGCATATATAGCTTTTACAATGTTGAGGTAAGTTCCTGTTATTTCTAGTTTTTCTAGTGTTTTGAACATAAAGGGATGCTGAACTGTGTCGAATGTTTTTATTACATCTATCGAGATGATCATATGGTTCTTGTCCTTAAGTCTATTGATGTGGTGAATAGCATTTATTGATTTCCGTATATTGAACCAGCCTTGCATTCCAGGGAAGAATCCTACTTGATCATGGTGCACAACTATTTTGATATGCTTTTGGATTCAATTCACACGGATTTCATTGAGAATTTTTGCATCCAAGTGTATTAGAGATATTGGTTGTAGTTTTCTTTTTTGAAGTGTCTTTGTCTGGTTTTGGGATCAGGGTGATTTTGGACTCCGAGAATGAATTTGGAAGAGCTCCTTATTTTTCTATTTCTTGATATAGCTTGAAAAGTATTGGTACTAATTCTTCTTTGAAGGTTTTTTTGAACTCTGCTCTATACCCATCAGGTCCAGGGCTTTTTTTGGTTGGTAGTATTTTGATGGCTTCTTCTATTTCTTCCTTTGTTTTTGGTCTGTTTAAATTATGTGTGTCTTCCTGACTGAATCTGGGCAGATCGTATGACTTAAGAAATTTGTCGATATTTTAACTATCTTCTATTTTATTGGAATATAGGGTTTCAAAATACTTTCTAATTATCTTCTGTATTTGTGTACTGTCTGTTGTGATATTGTCTTTTTCATTCCATAAGTTAGTAATTTCAGTTGTCTCTCTTCTTCTCATCCTTAGCATGGCTAATGGCCTGTAAATCTTATTTATTTTTTCAAAGAACCAACTTTTAGTTTTATCAATTTTTTCAATGTTTTTTTTTGTTTCAATTTCGTTGATTTCTGCTCTAATTTTAATTATTTCTTGTCTTCTACTACATTTGCTGTTGTTTTGCTCTTTCTTTTCTAGGTTTTTGATGTGTACTGTGAGTTTATTTATTTGTTGTTTTATTCTTTTTTTGAGGAAAGAACTCCAAGAAATGAATTTCGCTCTTAAAACTGCCTTCTTTGTGTCCCATAGATTCCAGTACGATGTGTGTGTATTGTCATTTGATTCTAAAAATATTTTTATCTCCTCCTTTATGTCTTCTGTAACCCATTGATCATTCAGTAGAATATTGTTCATTTTCCATGTGATGTAGGATTTTTCCTTCCTTCTTTTATCATTGATTTCCAGTTTCATTCCATTATGATCAGATATGGTGCATGGTATTTTCTCCACGCCTTTATATTTACTAAGAGTTGCCCAATGGCATAATATATGGTCTAACTTGGAATAGGATCCATGTGCTGCTGAGAATAAAGTGTATCCACTTGATGATGGTTGATGTATTCTATATATGTCGGTTACGTCAAGGTTATTGATTGTGCTGTTGAATTTTATAGTTCCTTTATTCAGTTTTTTATAGAGGATCTGTCTAATGGTGAGAGCGGTGTGTTGAAGTCACCCAAAATTATTGTGTTGTAGTCTATTTGACTCTTGAACTTGAGGTGAGTTTGTTTTATGAGCATTGCAGCTCAATTGTTTGGTGCATACCAATTGATAATTGTTATGTCTTGTTGGTGGATGGTTCCTTTTAACAATATATAGTGTCCTACTTTATCCCTTTTGATTAATGTAGGTTTGAAGTTGATTTTATATGATATGAGTATGGCCACTCCTGCTTGCTTCCGAGGGCCATATGAGTGGTATGATTTTTCCCAACCTTTCACTTTCAGCCTGTGTATGTCTTTACCTTTCATATGAGTCTCTCGAAGGCAGCATATTGTTGGATTTATTTTTTTGATCCAGGTTACTAGCCTATGTCTCTTGATTGGTGAGTTTAGATTTTTAACATTTAAGGTTACAATTGAAATATGATTTGTACTTCCAGTCATGTTTATTTATTTATTTATTTTAATTTGGGTAGTTTTTACTTTTTGGTTTTTTTCTTACCCCTTTACTGAGATACCTCCCGCTGTTAGTTTTGGGCACTATTTTTCAATTCCTCTTCTTGTAGTATTTTGCTCAAAATGCTTTGCAGTGCTGGTGTTCTGTCTGCGAATTCTTTTAGCTTTTATTTATCAGGAAGGACTTAATTTCATTGTCAAATCTGAAGCTTAATTTTGTTGGATACAGTATTCTTGGTTGGAATCCATTATTTTTCAGTGTTTGAAATACATTGTTCAAAGATCTTCTCGCTTTCAATGTCTGTGATGAAAAATCAATTGTTAACCTTATTGGTTTACCCCTGAATGTTATCTGCCTACTTTCTTTCGTAGCTTTTAATATTCTCTCCTTGTTCTGTATGTTGGCTATCTTCATAATTATATGTCTTGGAGTTTGTCTATTATGGTTTTGAATGTTTGAGGTCCTGTAGGCTTCCAGGATATGGCAATCCATTCCATCTTTCATCTCTGGGAAGTTTTCTAGAATTATTTCATTTAATATGTTGTTCATTCATTCGGTTTGAATTTCTATGCCTTCTTCTATCCCGATGACTCCCAATTTTGTTTTTTTTATGACATCCCATATCTCTTGAATAGTTGCTCATGGGATTTAAGCATGTTTTCTGTGTTGACTATATTCTTTTCAAGTTGACAAACTTTGTCTTCATTATCTGATGTTCTGACTTCTACTTGATCTAGTCTATTTGTAATATTCTTGTTTGAGTTTTTAATTTGGTTTATAGTTTCCTGCATTTCTAGAATTACTGTATGATTATTTAAAAGATCTCTATCTCCTGGTAAAGCTTGTTCTTTGCCATTTGAATTTGTTTGTTTAATTCATTTTCAAAATATACTTTTATCCTTAGACTTGCTGCCTCATGTCTTCTCTCTTATTCCTTTCCATCTGAGTTAGGTATGACTTAAGTTTTTTCCCTATCCCTGTTTCTGATGCTTCTAGGTTCTCCTGTAGTATTAAGTTGTCCTTCATTGTTTGTACACCTTGTTTTCCCTTGTTTTTTCATGATGTTCACGTCATTTTCCAGCTCTATTTGATTGCTGTGTTTCTGCTCTCTTCTATAGATTTGTTATGGGTTTATATATCTCTGTTTTCTCTCCTTTGTGGTGGTAGACTATGCCTGCTTAAGTGGATTCCGCTGTTAAGGAATTCTGACGGCCGAGCTCCAGTGATGTCACCTCTCTGCTGTGGTGGGCCCCAGGCTCCTTGCCAGAGTGTCCGAATTGGGTGGGTGGACTGGATTGTCTCTGGTTGGTTTCAGCTCCTGGTCGCTGGCAGGCCGGCAGTCTCCAGCCACCCAGTAGCGCGGGCAGCTTGTGGTCTGTCTTCAGCTGGTGGGTGATCTCTAGCCACACAGTTGCGCGTTCGGTCGCCGGCAGGCGCGCGTTCTCCAGCCGTAAAGACATAGCGTCAGCAGGTGGGCTGGCGCCAGCAGGAAGGTGGTCTCCAGTTGCCCAGTCACACTGGCAGTGGGCCGGCGTTCTCCAGCCAGCCAGTCAGGAGGGCCTGGCCTCTAGTCCCCTGGTTTATCCTGCTAGTCCTGATTTCTCCTGCTAGACCAGATTTCTCCTGAGTGATGCTTCTCGGCAGCTCAAACTGTTCTCTAGGTCTGCCGTTTGTTGGGTGGGGAGGGTGTCTATTGGGAACCCTGGAACTCTATTGTTTTAATTTTTTTCGCTTGCCCATCGCCCCGCACTGGCTAGACAAGTATCATTTTTGCCGCTGATGGGAAGGGGAGATGAAGGTCAGGTGCCTCTAGTTTTCCCCCAGTCTTTATGCAGACTTGCTCTGATTATTCCTCCCCCAAAAGCCTAGGAGATATTTTATGCGAATTCCCCTCTGTATGTGAGATGAGCTGAGAAACACACACCTGTTTTATTCTTGCAATCTGTCAGGGAATGGTGGTGGTTACTTCAGCTCTCCAAGATGGTGGCTGTTGGTTTCCTTTGTGGAGTTTCTGCTTTGGGGCATAGAAATGTACTGCTAACTTCCCCGTCTGAAATCCCGAATTCAGCTGGGGGCTCAGTGGATGCTCAGCCAGCAGGATTCCACAGAATCCGCAGCAACGTTTCTCCCTGCTTGCTGGTCGGTTCTCGGTGGTGCCTCACCATTTGTAGACACAGGGCAGGTCACGCGGATCAATCAGAATGGATCTCCAGTTGCACAAGTGGCTTGTGTTTGAGACTCAATTACCGGACCTTGGTGGTGGAAATCATTCTTCTAGGTTTCGGTAAACACCCATTTTCCTGTAAGATCCTAACAAGATAGTTTTTCATTGCTCTAACTCGTTATTCACTTGCGCAGTGGCAGGGTACACTGGGTGTGATACACTGTCTTCACAGCCATCTTGCAATGCCGAAATATTAGGATTTGGATGCACCATTTACTGAAAACTGTTTCAGTACTAGGAAAAAATATGTATTTCAGGTGGATGAATATTTCTGAGAATAATTTTTTAAAAATTGGATTATAAATCCACATACATGAATATGAATGAATTTAGGGAGTGCAAAATAAGACACAAATATTTCATATTTTGAAAAATCTGGAGAGTATATATATATATATATATATATATATATATATATATATATATACACACACACACACACACACACACAGACATTAAAAACTAGCAATATATATGCCAATCAAAATTCATCATGAAATACATATCATCCACAGACCCAAAAATATTCATATACTGAACATGGATTTATGTATAATGTTGTTCAACTAGGAGGCTTACCCATACGTTGAATTTTCAGTTCCAACAGCATTTAGGAGGAGTGATCTCTTCTCACAATTTGTATTTGCCAAGTCAGTCACCTCACAAAAATGTACGTCTGATACCAGGTACAATTCTATGTGTGCATATAAAATTACATGTGCTGAATAGGCTACAGAGAAAAGGAGACAGAAATTCACATATTTGTTAACTTTCAAAACACACGGAGAACTATTTCAACAAAAAAAATGACTAGATTTATAACTCCTACCCTATATAATGCAAAAGGCAATTCCAACTATACACCATGCCTCCTCTGAACTGCTTGTATTTCTATTCTGTTTTGGTTATTATTCTCTATCATATTACGATTAGTAGTCAGAGTCTAGTAGGGTAGGGGTTAGAGTCAGGGATTCAGTATTTCGAATGGAAATTTGGAAAATGTATCCAATGTGTATGCAAATATGTGCCACACAAAATCTTCCCACTCCTCCAGAACAATGGCTTGACATTATCTTCGCCCCAAGTAAGACATAATTAGAGGAGAAGAATTAGAAAATCAGTGAATACTTCTCTGGAATGTAATATGCTAAGAAGTTCACTACCTTGAAGGTGGTACAGGAGTTTCCAAAAGTAAGGGACAGGGTGAACACTCCATAAACATGGAGCTCTGCTGGCCTAAAGACTTCTTGAGAAATTTCCTCTGAGGTTGGGCACTTGAAACATATGTTGTTATGAGGAGCTTTAGCTTCCTTTGTACTGAGATCATCAAAGCTGGGTCTGCACCTATGTGACCTGTAAAACATAGTTTCTTATTTTCCAATTAACATGAGACACCAGTCCTGAATTTGATCTTTGTAGGTAAACTGTGGCCACTGGGTTCTAAGTGTCTCCCTGTGTGGACTGTGAAGCCATTTGTTCATCCTCCAATTTTCATGGTGTTTCTTGCTGCTGTATTTGCTTATGAAGTAAAAAAAAGATCACCTGGGACACAGTGCTTGAGGGAGTTCTGTCACGTGTGGTGGGTCAGGGTCTGCAAGAGAATATACCAACAATGCTTCTATTCCACATAGCTTTTCCCCTTGACCACAGCAACATAATTCTCAACATTGCCCTGAATCCTCTCTATATAACAAGATACCATTACATATAAGGGTCTGCTGGCTGCACCATGTCAGTCACAAGGCATTTGGAAGCCAATGGAAGATCAACATGGCCCCACCACAGATGTTTTATCACACACCTCCCCTCCTCTGATCTAGGCCCACTACTCAGCAGGCTCCAATTTACTGGCATCTCTGTTATACACCATTTTGATGAAACCTAGTCAATCAAGGCACTGTCTGGTATACTCATGATCAGCAACCGGTTTTCCAAATTTTCTCCAGTGCCACCTGGTCATGGAAATTTCAATAATTTTATTGTATTTATCTAGCCATTTTTCACGGATGAAGATGGAGGCACTGTGGATTTCAATTTGTACAGGAACCATTAAATGATGAGAAACCTCATTTCGATGAATGCTCTGTAGAACTGTTAAAGACAAGGCTTCCCAGGGAGTGGCCAAAAAGTCACATGAAATCAGACCCATTGAGGTCTACAATGTGAGGTCCATGTGTGTTTTGACTGTCACCTATGCCTACCAAGTCTTTCAGAAAAAAAAATCATGTGGTATCCTGGCTGAGATTCCCAGTGCTCTGTGGAAAGCCACCCTGGGCCTAGATCTCAGTTTCCAAGGGAGACTCTCATGCGTGCCCTCCTAGAATCCCAACACAATTCATGGCACAAGTTCTCTGAGATCAGATCCAGAATGCACTCTCTAAGTGTAATCACACCAGAGTTCAAGCCCATGTGGACCCAGGCATCTCCTTTAACAGCCACATAATGACCACAATTAAACCAAAACACTCCCACATGGCCCTCATCTTTTTCCATATAGATACTCATCATAACCTCTGGCTGGAGGTTTCCATGAGGGGCACATTCCAAGACAGTGTCCAAAATAAGCTCCCTTGCCCCTCATTTGCCTAAAGTCAGGGTGGCCTGGACATACTTCCTGTGAACCCGGAGTGATCAAATAGGCATGCCGTTAATACTGCACCGCTTCTTCAATTTGAGGCCTACTGAGTTAGAGGTATAGATTCTTTATGTAAATTAGAGTCATGAGAAAACCCAAGCACCTTTGCAGGGCTTTGAAGAACTCAATTGACACAAAGGATCCCTATTCTCACTTGATAGAGGTCAGGAACCTCACAGAGGAAAGCGAGACTTTATCCACAATGACTGGTGTATTTGCCATTTTGGTTTTGGATGCACACATGGGATCTTTCTTTAGATCCATCTGGTGCTGAGAATCTAAGCCACAACCTCACACAGGGCCAAGATGCTAATTCAGACACATCCCTTTCCAAAGCAATTAAGCAAAGAGCCACAGGTGATGCCCAATCATTTCCATTTGAAAACTGTTTACTTCAGGCTTCACAAAGGGGTGGCCAGAGCAAGAACTTCCTGACATTCAGTTCATCAGAACAATATATAAGCAAAATGCCCAAAGCAGGGTTTTTCCACTGAGATTTTCCTGGTCACACTGATATCTGAGTTTTTTGAGATGCTCGCCATTCCCTTCAGCTATCCAGTACATGGCCATGTCACAGAGCTTGGAGGTGGTATATATGTTGGACACAAAACCATGATCCTATTCTGGAGAGTGAACAGAGTTCATGAATAAACCTGGAAATTAGGAATGTATTAGGTTATGCCCATCTTTAAGTAAAGCCGCAAACCATTCATAAATTGGGCAGGATGAAATGGGAAGCTTTCTACTAGACAGGACACATCCATTGATGCACTCTCTTTTCTAATGTCTACAACCACGGACACCATGGGATACACAGACATAGAAACACTCTCCTTTTCAAACGACTTACGAGAAACAGTTCACTCCAAACCAAACAAACCACCTTTTTTTTCCTATTCTCACAACATGAGACAAAATCACAAACTCACAACCACACCCACAAAGGCACCTTTTTACCCTAAGTAGGTCTGTGACTCTATGGAGTGTCCTCTGACTGGTGGGCCACACAATGTTCCCCCGAAATGTCCTGTCCTGTCTCAGATATGGTCTCCTTGGCCATCTCTATGAAGTTGTCAGGAGCCAGCGGTGGGCCACTATCTGCTTTTTCAGGAAAGGCCCCTCTTCAGAGCTCTCTTGGCTTTTGGCCATTCTAACATCAGTAGGTACAAAGAAAGACTGACTCTGTCCTTGGTAATTCCAAACAAGTGAACCCACTGGGACTGGTACTGGGACTGGCTCTGTGTGCCTGGCTTCCAGGATCCTAAGTTCAGAGAGTTCCATCACCAAGGGAGTAAGGTGAGGTCACTTCCTTTAGGAACTGAATGAGGTCACTGCCTTGGCAAACACTTTATCCTAACAGTTGCTTCCAAGTGTCTCATTAGATGGAGGCTTCCCCTACTTCCTGTGAAACATTCACAAGTTAGAATGGTATATCAACCATAGGAACCCGGTAATAGCTCTCCACACAGGCCTGGTTTGGTCCATCTCCTCTACATTGAGAAGAGAGGTTCTGATTCAGACACATCCCGTCATCCTGACCAGGTATTTTGCCATGGAAGATTACTTTTGCTTTCTCAGGTCCTCCATAGCTGACTACATATTCTCCAGGGATCATTTCTATATTGAACTTGTGGTTCTCAACAGGTGAAAGATCCCCTACATTCCTGTATTGTAAGACCAACTCTGTCCCTGCTCTTCTTTAAATTTACATTGAGGGAACAGTGTATTGTTAGGGTTAATAAAATGTTTGATTTGGGTTAGAAATCATTCTGCTGGATGAATAATGGTATTGGGAACCTGCGATATTTTTAAAAATATAGAGGTGAAATATATAAATGAAAAAAGAAAGTCTAGGTAATTTTGAAGCCCAGAGGGGCAATGGGCCCTTCATTGGGATACTTAGCTTTGATTTATGTTGTGCACAGATATCTCAGATAAATCGATATACAATGGCATAGGACCTTGTTCCTTTTATGATTAAAATTCGAAGAGAACATCCAGTCAAAAAGGGATAGTAAGTAGGATTAGATAGATATTCGGTAGGTTAACAAAGAAGAGTGAGTATAGGATTTGGAACAAAAGTGCTTTAGCAATAGGGTTTGGGTTAAAGTGTGAAAGTAAATATCAGCACACTTGAAGGGTCAGTCACAATGATGAACAGTGGAAAATATGTAGGAAAGCAGATATCAATAGAGATATTACAAAATCAACAAATGGGCCAAGGACCTGAACAGACACTTCTCAGAAGAAGACATACAATCAATTAATAAGTACATGAAAAAATTCTCACCTTCTCTAGCAGTCAGAGAAATGCAAATCAAAACCACCCTAAGATACCATCTCACTCCAGTAAGATTGGCAGCCATTAGGATGTCAAACAATAATATGTGCTAGCGAGGAT
The DNA here is from genome assembly GCF_048772815.1 of Callospermophilus lateralis. Lineage (NCBI taxonomy): Eukaryota > Metazoa > Chordata > Mammalia > Rodentia > Sciuridae > Callospermophilus > Callospermophilus lateralis. Next base: position 61,510 of record NW_027512609.1, read on the forward strand.
GTGGGGAAAAGGGTACACTTGTACATTGCTGGTGGGACTGCAAAATGGTGCGGCCATTATGGAAAGCAGTATGGAGATTCCTGGGAAAGCTGGGAATGGAACCACCATTTGACCCAGCTATCGCCCTCCTCAGACTATTTCCTGAGGACCATAAAAGAGCATGCTATAGGGATACCGCCACATCAATGATCATAGCAGCACAATTCACAATAGGCAGACTGTGGAACCAACCTAGATGCCCTTCAATTGATGAATGGATAAAAAATAATGTGGCATCTATACACAATGGAGTATTATGCAGCACTAAAAAATGACAAATTCATGGAATTTGCAGGGAAATGGATGGCATTAGAGCAGATTATGCTAAGTGAAGCTAGCCAATCCTTAAAATACAAATGCCAAATGTCTTCTTTGATTTAAGGAGAGCAATTAAGAACTGAACAGAGGGAAAGAGCATGAGGAAAATATTAACATTAAACTGAGACAAGTGATGGGAGGGAAAGGGAGAGAGAAGGGAAATTGCATGGAAACGGAAAGAACCCTCATCGTTATACGAAATCACATATACGAGGTTGTGAGGGGAAAGGGGGGGAAGGGAGAGAACGGAACAACAACAGATGAGGTAGAGAGGGAAGATGAAAGGGGAGGGGAGGGGGGATAGTAGGGGATAGAAAAGTCAGCAGAATACAACAGTCACTAATATGGCATTATGTAAACATTGTGAATGTGTAACTGATGTGATTCTGCAATCTGTATTTGGGGTAAAAATGGAAATGCATAACTCACTTGAATCAAATGTATGAAAGATGAAAAAAAAAATTAAAAAAGTACTAAATTGGCTCATCGTAACAATAAAAAAAGAGATATTACAAAATCAGGCAAAGTATAAAGTGAGTGATATGATTAGATATTTGCAACAGGGTTGATTTTGAATATATAATCTTAGGAAGAAACAAATATGTAGTCACCAATAGGATTGATATTTGAGAGCATTAGGCAACCTGAACATGGAAGTAATCCATGTTCACTTTCCATTTAGGCTTTAGTACAATAATAAGTGTGAACTTTGCATTTTGTGTCCAGAATATTACTGTGATAAAATGTATATGTAGATTAGGTGACATGAGTATTTCTTTCACCATTTCTGCGAGTAATATTTTGAAGACATATACATAAGTATTGGTTGTACAAAAAGCTGTACCCTGTGTCTATGAATATACAGATAATGCATGAATAGACCATTCTGTGAATAAATAGTATAGCTGGTTCCACTTTAAATAATGGATTGAATTGATATTCACAAAGGAGTGGTCTGAGGCAAAAACCTTCCTGAAATTCAGGGCAACAGAACAATAGGTAAACAAAACGCACAAAGCAGGGTTTCTCCACTGAGACTTTCCTGTTCACACTGATATCTGAGTTTTCTGAGATGCTCGCCTTTCCCTTCAGCTATCCAGTACATAGCCATATCACATAGCTTGGAGGTAGTACATATCTTGGACACAAAACAATGAGGCAATTCTGGAGAGTGTCCAGAATTCAGGATGTAAACAGAAACTTTGAAAGATAGCAGGTGTTTCCCTTCAATAAGGAAAGCTGCAGTCCATTAATAAATCAGGCAGGATGAATGTTGCGAAGCTTTCTCCTAGACAGGACACATCCATTGATGCATTTTCTTTTCTAATGTCTACAACCACGGACAGAGTGGGATACACAGACATAGAAGCACTCGCCTTGTCAAAGGACTTACTAGAAACAGTCCACGCCAATTCAAACAAACAGCCTTTCTTACATCTTCTCAGAACTTGAGAAAAAACCATACACACACCTACACCCACAAAGGCACCTCCTTTGTGGAGTGTCCTCTGAATGGTGGGCCATACTATATTCCCCCAAAATGGCCTGTTGTATCTCAAATCTGGTCTCCTTGGCCAACTCTGTGCAGTTGTCAGGAGCCAGCGGTGAACCAATACCTGCTTTCTCAGAAAGGTCTTTCTTCAGAGCTTTCCTGGCATTTGGCCATTCTCACATCTGTTGGTACTAAGAAAGACTGACTCTGTGCTTGGTAAATTGAAACAAGTGAGACCACAGGGACTGGGACTGCGACTGGCTCTGGGTGCCTCTCTTCCTGGATCCCAAGTTCAGAGAGTTCCATCACCAAGGAAGTGAAGTGAGGTCACTTCCTTCAGGAACAGAATGAGGTCACTGCCTTGGCAACCTCTTTGTCCTAACAGTAACTTCTAAGGGTCCCATGAGATGGAGTCTGTCCCTTCTTTCTGTCACACTTTCACAAGTTAGAATGGTATATCAACCATAGGCACCTGGGAAGAGCTCTCCACACAGGCCTGATTTGGTCCATCTTCTCTACATTTAGAAGATAGAGGTTGATTCAGACACATCCATTCATCTTGACCAGGTTGTTTACCATAAAAGATGACTTTTCCTCTCTCAGGTCCTTCATAGCTGCCTATATCTTCTCCAGGGATCATTTCTGCATGGACCTTTGATGTTCTCAGAAGGTGGAAGATCCCCTACATTCCTGTATTGTAAGACCAACTCTGTCCCTCCTCTTTTGTAAAGTTAGATTGAGGGAACAGTGTATGTTTAGGGTTAATAACATGTTTGATTTGGGTTAGGAATCTCTCTGCCCCATGAATAATGGTATTGGGAACCTGTGATATTTACAAGAATATATAGGTGAAATGTAAGTATGAAAACAGAAATCTAGGTAAGATTCGAAGTCAGAAGGGCATTGGGTCCTTGAGTGGGATTCTTAGGTTTGAATTATGTTCTGCATATATGTCTCCGACAAATTGAAATACAATGGTTTAGGACCTTATACCTTGGATGATTAATTGTCGAAGAGAACATCGAGTCAAAAAGCAATAGTCAGTAGGATTAGGAAGATAGTCAGTAGGTTTAGAAATAAGAGTGAGTATAGGATTTAGACCAAAATTTCTTTAGCAATAGGGTCTCGGGTAGACATTGAATGTAAATATCAGCATATGTGAAGTGTCAGACACAATGATGAACTGGGGAATATATGTAGGAAAGCAGATATCAATAGAGATATAAGGAAATCAGGCAAAGTATAAACTGAGTGATAGGATTAGACATTTTCAACAGGCTTGAAGTTGAATATATAATCTTAGAAAGAAACAAATATGTAGTCACCAATAGGATTTACATTTGAGAGCATTAGGCAACCTGGATATGGTTGTTTTTAGTAATCCATGCTCACTTTCCATTTAGGCTTTGATACAATCATGAGTATGACCTTTGTTTTTTGTGTCCAGAATATTACTGTGATAAAAAAAGAATATATATATATATATATATATATATATATATATATATATATATATATATATATAGATAAGGTGACATGTTTATTTCTTCTACCATTTTTGGGAGCAATGTTTTGAAGAGGTATAAATTAGTATTGGGGGAACAAAGAGGTGTACACTGTGTCTATGAATATAGAGATAATGCATTAATAGACCATACTGTGAATAAATAGCATACCTGGTTCCAACTTTAATAATGGATTGAATTGAAATGTGAAAATGTACAGGAAATCTTATATTGATATTCACACATTCATTCCAACCACTTATACATCTAATGGTAATATTAATGTTATGGTTTATCTTGAAGAGTGTGTGGGTTTAGCTTCAAAATTGATTATGGAAATCGAAAATAATGTGTTTGGAAAGAAGTCTCATGAAAAGACCAGTCAAGTAACATGGAGGAATACATGTGTTCTGAAGCAGGAAGTGATTAAAAGTGAAACAAATCCTATAAATTTCTGAACTTGTGAATGAAATATATAACCTATGATGTGCAAAAACTGAAGAAATAGTAATGTACCAGTGTTGAATTAAAATGAATGTCAAAATAGACATCATGTCCCATAGGAATATACTTGCATTGATGTTAAACTGGGTCAGTTACTGTAGAAATATTAGGATTTGTAAGCACCATTGATTGAAGTTAGTTTTCAGCACTGGGAAACAAATATGTATTTCAGGTAGATGATTATTTCTGAGAATAATCTTGTGAAAAGTTGATTATAAATCCACATACATGAACATGAATGAATTTACGGAGTGTATATAAGACAAATATATTTCATATTTTATAAAATCTGTAGAGTGTATGTATATATATATAATATATATATATATATATATATAGACAAAAAAACACAAAAATTCATTAAAAAGTATCAATATATATATGCCAATCGTAATTCATCATGTAATATATATATCACCCTCAGATGCAAAAATATTTATTTTACTAAACATGGGTTTATGTATAATATTGTTCTAATTGGAAGCTCACCCATAGTTTGGATTTTCAGTTCCAACAGCGTTTAGGAGGACTGATCTCTTCTTACAATTTGTTTCTGCCAAGTCAGCCAACTCATAAAAATATACGTGTGATACCAAGTAGGAATCTATATGTGCATATAAAAAGTACATGTGCTGAGTAGGCTACAGAGAAAGGGAGACAGGAATTCACATATTGTTAACTTTAAAAACGCATGGAGAGAGCTGGGGATGTGGCTCAAGTCGTAGCGCGCTCGCCTTGCATGCGTGCGGCATGGGTTCGATTCTCAGCACCACGTGCAAACAAAGATGTTGTGTCCGCCGATAACTAAAAAAATAAATATTATAGAATTCTCTCTCTCCTCTCTAACTCTCTCTTTAAAAAAAAACACATGGAGGACTATTTCAATTAAAAATTGAGTAGATTTATAAAACCGACCCTTTATCATGCAAGAGGGAAGTCCAACTATACACCATGCCTCCTCTGAACTGCTTGTATTTTCATTTTTTTTGTTTATTTTTCTCCATCATATTAGGATTAGTAGTCAGAGTCTAGTAGGGTATGAGTTAGTGTCAGGGATTCAGTATTTCGAATGGAAAATTGGAAAATGGATCAATGTGTATGCAAATGTGTACTACAAAAAAATTTTTCCACTCTCATTCAGAACAATGCCTTGACATTACCTTCACCCCAAGTAAGACACAATTAGAGGAGAAGAGTTAGAAAATCTTTGAATACATATCTGAAATTGAAAATGCTTAGGGTTCACAACCTTGGAGATTGTAGAGGAGTTTCCAAAAGTAAGGGACAGTGTAAAAACTCTACAAACATGGAGGTTTGCCTGCCTAAAGACGTCTGGAGAAACTGTCTCTAGGTTGGGCACTTGAAATATATGTTTTTGTGAGGATCTTTAGCTTCCTTTCCAGTGAGACCATCAAAGCTGCGTCTTCATCTCTGTGATCTGGAGAACATGGTTTATAATTTTCCAATAAACATGAAGCAGCAGTGCTGAATTCTCTCTTGTATGTAAACTGTGGCCACTGGGGGCTAAGTGTCTCCCCATATGGACTGCGAAGCCATTTTATCATCCTCCACTTTTCCTAATGTTTCTTCCTGCTGCACTCGGAGTTTGGTATTTGCTTCACGAAATACAAGGAGTTCAACTGGGACAGAGTGTTGCCGCGAGTTCTGTCACGTGTGGTGGATCAGGGTCTGCAGGAGAATGCACCAACAGGGCTTGTATACCAAATAGGATGACCCCTTGACCATAGCAACCTGATTCTGAACATTGCACTGAAACCTCTCCATATAACAAGTTGCCTTTACATATAAGGGTCTGCTGGCTGCACCATGTCAGTCACAAGCCATTTGGAAGCCAATGGCAGATCCACATGGCCCCACCTCAGATGTTTTATCACACATTTGCTCACCACTGCTCTAGGCCCACTACTCAGCAGGATCCAAATTATTGAGATCTCTGTTCTACACCATTTTCATCAAAACCAGTCAATCAAGGCACTGTCTGGTACACTCGTGATCAGCAACAGGACATCCAAATGTTCTTCATTGCCACCTGGTCATTGGAATTTCAAAAATTTCATGGTATTTATCTAGCCAATTTTCAATTATGAAGTTGGAAGCACTATGGCTTTCAAATCATTCAGGAATCATTCAATGGTGAGGAAGCTCATTTCAATGAAAAATTTGAAGAACTCTCACAGGCAAGGCTTCCCAAAGAGTGGCCTAAAAGTCACATGAATCCAGGCCCATCGAGGTCTACAATTGAGGTCCATGTGTGTTTTGACTAGCAAATATGGCTTCCAAGTCTTTCAGAAAAAAATAATTTGATATCCTGGCTGAGATTCCCAGTGCTCTGTGGAAAGCCACCCTAGGACTAGATCTCAGTTTCCAACGGAGACTCTCATGCATGGCCTCCTAAATTCTTAACACAATTCATGGCAATACTTCTTTGATGATTGATCCAGAACTGAGTGTTTAAGGGGAATGACACCAGAGTTCAAGCCCAGGTGGATCCAGTCATCTCTTCCAACTGCCACACGAATGACTACAATTAAAACCAAAACACTTCCACATGGTCCTCACCTTCTTCCAGAGAGACACTCATCATTACCTCTGGCTGGAGTTTTTCATGTGGTACGCATCCCAAGAGAGTGTCCGAAATAATCTTCCTTGCCCCTCATTTGCTTAAAGTCAGGGTGGCATGGTCATCCTTCCTGTGAACCTGGAGTGATCCAATAGGCCTGCTTCTCCAATTTGAGGCCTACTGACTCTCAGGGATAGATTCTTTAAGTGATTTGGAGTCACAAGAAAACACAAGCACCTCTGCAGTTCTTCAAAGAACTCATTTGACCTAAAGGATCCCTATTCTCACTTGATAGAGGTCAGAATCCTAACAGAGGAAGGCAAGAGACTCATCAACAATGACAGATTTTGGCCATTTTTGTTTTGATTGCACACATGCAATCTATCTTTAGATCCATCATGTGCTGAGAATCTAAGCCACAACCTCATACAGGGCCAAGAGGCTGATTTAGACACATCCTTTTACAAGCAATTAAGCAAAGATCCACAGGTGATGCCCATTCATTTCCATTTGAAAACTGTTTTCTTCAGGCTTCACAAAGGGGTGGCCTGAGGCAAAGACCTTCCTGACATTCAGGACAACAGAACCATAGGTAAGCAAATGAACCAAAGAAGGGTTTCTCCACTGAGAATTTCCGGGTCACACTGATATCTGAGTTTTCTAAGATGTTCCCATTCTCTACAGCTATCAAGTATATGGACATGTCTCAGAGCTTGGAGGTGGTACATATCTTGGAAACAAAACCATGAGACTATTCTGGAGAGTGGCCAGAATTCAGGAAGAAAACAGGAACTTAGGAATTTAGTAGGTGTTGCCCATCCATAAGGCAAACCAAAGTCCATTCTTCAATTAGGCAGGATGAATGCTGGGAAGTTTTCTACTAGACAGGACACATACTTTGATGCCTTCTCTTTTCTAATGTCTACAACCACGGACACAGTGGGATACTCAGGACTTAGAAACACTAGCCTTGTCAAACGACTTACTAGAAACAGTCCACTCCAACCCAAAAAAACTGCCTTTTCTATCTATTCTCAGAACATGAGAGAAAAGCACAAACTCACTGAACACCCACAAAGGCACCTCCTTAACCCAAGTAGGTCTGTGACTATCTGGAGTGTCCTCTAACTGGTGGGCCATACTATGTTCCCCTGAAATGGCCTGTCCTTTCTCAGATCTGGTCTCCTTGGCCAACACTGTGAAGTTGTCAGGAGCCAGTGGTGAACCAATACCTGCTTTCTCAGGAAAGGCCCCTCTTAAGAGCTCTTCTGCCATTTGACAATCCTCATATCAGTCGGTACCAAGGAAGACTGACTCTGTCCTTGGTAAATCCAAACAAGTGAGACCACTGGGACTGGGACTGGGACTGGCTCTGGGTGCCTGGCTTCCTGCATCACAATTTCAGATTTTTTGATCACCAAGGAAGAGAGGTGAGGTCACTTTCTTTAGGAACTGAATGAGGTCACTACCTTGGCCACCACTTTGTCCTAACAGTTGCTTCGAAAGGTCCCATGAAATTGAGGCTGCCCCTACTTCCTTTGACACTTTCACAAGTTAGAATGGTATATCAACCATAGGCACCTGTAAACAGCTCTCCACACAGGCATGGTTTCATCAGTTCTCTACATTACGAAAGGAGAGGCTGATTCAGACACATCCCTTCATACTGACCCTGTTGTTTGCCATGGAATATGATTTTTCCCCTCTTAGGTCCTTCATAGCTGCCTGCAACTTCTTCAGGGTATAATTTCTGCGTGGTCCTTTGATGTTCTCAGCAGGTGGAAGATCCCCTACATTACTGTATTGTAAGATAAACTCTGTCTCGGCTCTTCTGTAAAGTTAGTTTGAGGGAACAATGTATGGTTAGGCTTAATAACATGTTTCATTTGAGTTAGGAATCATTCTGCTTAATGAATAATGGTATTGGGAACTTGCGATATTTACAAGAATATATTGGTGAAATATAAGTTTGAAAACAGAAATCTACATAAGATTTGAATCCAGGAAGGGCATTGGGCTGTTGATTGGGATACTTAGCTTTGAATTATGTTCTGCACAGATGTCTCAGATAAATCAATATACAATGGCATAGGACCTTGTACCTTGGATGATTGCTTGTCGAAGAGATCATCCAGTCAAAAAGGGATAGTCTTTAGGATTAGGAAGATAGTCGGTATGTTAGAAAAAAAGAGTGAGTATAGGATTTGGACCAAAAGTTCTTTAGCAATAGGGTTTCGGATAAAGAGTGAATGTAAATGTCAGCACATGTGAAGAGTCAGTCACAATGATGAACTGGGGAAAATATGTAGGAAAGCAGATATCAATAGAGACATTAGGAAATCAGGAAAATATAAAGTGAGTGATAGGATTAGTCATTTTCAACAGGGTTGAGGTTGAATATATTATCTTAAGAAGAAACAAATATGTAGTCAACAATAGGATTGATTTGAGAGCGTTAGGCAACCTGGATATGGATGTGTTTAGTAATCCATGCTCACTTTCCATTTAGGCTTTGGTGAAAGGTTAAAAAATAGGTACTTATTACTTACTGTTTTTCTGTATGCTTAACAAAACACTGTTGAAGTCTTGAGGACTGTTTGCTAATCTTTTTTCCAGAATGTGCTGTCCCCAACTGCCAAACTGCAAATGTATACCCTCACCCGTTTGCACGCAAACCACCCACTTGCCCTGACCCATCAATAAACTTCCCTCCCTGCCCTCTCCAAGGAAAGCATATAAGCTCTGCTTAAGCTGTTCTCATTGCTCTCTGCTCTATTCAAGTGAGCTCTGAGCCCCAGAATGCTGGACCCATAATAAACCATTTACTGTTGCTTGAGACATTCCTCTGGTGGTCTCTTCCTCTGATGCTTGCCCAACCTTTACATCTGGAGGCACGAGCAAGATCCGGCAGCGACGGATGAAAGATCCCCAAGGGGCTCTTTTCAGGGTAAGTAAGGGAACTCTTTTTGGTTTTAGGTTTCAGGTTAGGGCTTGGCAAAATGGCTATTGGTGATGAGCGTGAGCTCTCTCTGACAGAGGCTGACATACGTGTCACAGAGCCACAGGCCACGTCCCTGGGGGATGCCCCAGAGGACTCAGGAAATCGAGGAACAATAGTCTCCTTGACTCAGTGATATTTTGCTTCAGATTCAGTATTGCCAGCCCATCAGGTTTTGCCGGCTACTCACTCCTGGCCTCAGTATTGGACGTCCATTGCCTGTCTTTATTGTCTTGTCTTGTCAGTGTAGTGTGTGATTTCTTTCACTGTTTGTGTATCTCTCATTTTGGGACAGAGCACTTCAACACCTCTCTTCCTGACCCTTGATCACTGGACCAAAGTCTGTGCAAGGCCCAGAATCTTTCTTTTTCAGTAAATTGCTGGACCTGGCAGACCCTCTGTGCCTCAGAATGACCCACCTTTGGAGTTGGATAGCCCCTAGAAACATCTACTTCCCACTAATTTGAAACGTCAGAGATTTTGTCTTTCAACCGGGGCCACATAGACATCCAGATCAACAGCCATATATCTTAACTTTGCAGGACCTCTGCAAATCTCCTCCTACATGGGTGAAGCCTTTCTTTGTCTCTGCGCCCACTCCTACTCCTTCCACCATGATTCTATCTCACAAACCCTCTGCTCTTCCTCCTCCAACCTCTGTTCTCCCTGAGTCTCAAGACTCTACTGGACTCTCCTACCCTTCTTATCCGCTGCCGTCGTCCACCAACCCCCAACAACCTCTAAGTGATTCCTTTGCTGCTGACTCAGCCTCTCCGCCATTGGAGAAAGCTAGGCCGGCCCAGCGCCCACCAGATGACTCCCCCTTGTCACACACACAGCCCCTCCTTCCCTGGAGAAAGCTGGCCCGGCTAAAAGAACTCAAAGAACTCCCTGGCGTTTTCACACCTGCCTACTTGGGATGACTGCCAACAAATCCTAGGGATTCTCTTCATGACAGAGGAACGAGAGAGAAACTTTCTGGAAGCTAGAAAAAAATATCCTCGGACCAGATGGGTGACCAACACAACTTCCCAACATAATCAAAGCCGGCTTACCCTTGAACTGACCCAACTGGGACCCCGACACCTTTGAAGGTAGGGAGCATCTGTCCACTTATTGCCGGGCCCTAATAGTGGGTTTCCAACCGGCCGCTAGCCAACCAAATAATTTGGCCAAGGTAAGAGAGATTATTCAAGGGCCTGATGAATATCCCTCTATGTTTCTAGAGAGAATTATGGAGGCGTATAGGAGATATACTCCTTTCGATCTTCAGGCAGAGGATCAAAAGACATATGTCATGATGGCCTTCATTGGGCAAGCTGATCTTTATATTAAAAGAAAGTTACAATACTTAGATGGATTACAAGATATGACTTTGAGAGATTTACTCAGGGTAGCCGAGAAAGTATCCTATAAGAGAGAAACAGAGAGAACGAAAGGGAGCAAAGGGAGGATGACAGATGAAAAAGACAGATGAAGGTATTAACTAAGGTCCTGGTCACAACAATAAATAGGCCAGAAATTAAGAAACAGGGAGACAAGAAACGATACCTGGGTCCCCACCAGAGGCCACCCTTGGCCTCAGATCAATGTGCCTACTGTAAAGAAAAAGGACACTGAGCCAAAAAGTGCCCTAGAAAGAGACAGCCACGCCAGACAGCCTTTCTGACTCTGGAGGTTGACTGAGAATGTCGGGGCTCAGATCCCTTCCCCGAGCTCAGGGTAACTTTTGAAGTGAAGGGGACCCCATAAACTTTGAAGTGGATACAGCAGCAGTATACTCAGCCCTTAAGGCCCCACTGGGCCCTCTATCAAATAAAAGGTCTCTAGTTCAAAGGGCTAACAGCAGTAAATATCAGACTTAGACAACTAAGAGGACCATGGACATGGGGAAAGGAAAAATCCAACATTCCTTCCTAGTAATCCCAGAATGCCTGGCCCCATTGATGGGCAGAGATCTGCTCAGTAAGCTCCGGGCCAAAACAACTTTTAACCCCGAAGGCCCCAAAATGAAATTTCTAAATCCTTCATTAAAAACTCCTATAGTCATGGCTTTATAAATGTCAGTCAAAGATGAACATCCACTTTTCACACACCCCAAGAATGATCAAACAGGCAAGCTACCCCAGAAATGGATAACAGATTACCCAGATGCCTGGGCAAAAATTGTTGGGTTAGGACTAGCCATGAAACAACCTCCAAGAACAGTGGAGTTAAAAACCTCAGCCTCCCCAATCAATGTCAAACAACATCCTCTGAGCAAAAATGCTAAAGATGGGTTAAGGCCCCATATTCAGAAATATCTGGCTTTAGGGTCCTAAGGCCCTGTCAATCGGCCTGGAACACTCCCCTGCTACCAGTAAAAAATCCAGGAACTGGGGACTATCCCCGTTCAAGACCTAAGAGAGATCAACAACAGAGTGCAGGACATTCACCCCACGGTAAATAATTTGTACAATCTGCTTATCACTCTGAACCCTGAGTAGAAATGGTATGGACATAAAGATGCTATCTTTTGCATGCCTCTGCATAAAGACAGTCAGTTTCTGTTTGCTTTTGAGTGGGTAGACCCAGAAACCGGAACGTATGGTAAACTAACATGGACTAGACTCCCACAGGGGTTCAAAAACTCCCCCACTCTCTTTGATGAAGCCCTCCACAGAGATGTCAACAACTTCAGAACTATGCACCCCGAAGTCACCCAGCTTCAATACGTGGATGACCTGCTACTGCAGCCAACACCAAGGAAAACTGTGAGTCTGGGAACCAAGCACTATTATGTAAGCTTGCTCAACTCGGGTATAGAGCTTCTTCCAAAAAACCCCAAATTTGCCAGCAAGAAGTAGTATTCCTGGGCTATTCCCTTAGAGGTGGTAAACGTTGGCTCACTGAGCCCAGAAAACAAACGGTTGTGCAGATACCCCCCCCCCAGCAGCAGACAACACAAAGAGTTTCTTGGGACTACTGGGTTTTGCAGGTTATGGATTCCTGTGTTTGTGTCCTTAACTTCTCCTTTATACCCGCTGTTAAAGGGAGATGCCCAATTCCAATGGACCCCTGAGCACCAGCAAGCTTTTGATAACATCTTACGACACTGGCACTGAACTCCTCAACTTCACTGAGCCAAGCCTGCAATTTCAGAAAGCCCTACACTACGTTAAAAATGTACATCAATTCACACACCTTGGTCCAAAGAAACTGCAGGCATTCCTGAAGGATCAAGAACAGAGTTTTCCACTAACCGACTCACAGCGAAAGGACATAACTGAACGAGTAACAAAACCCTGTCCGTTCTGTCAATAGAACAATTACCCTTCCAAGCTTCCTGTAGGAAAGCGCCTATGAGCAACCAGACCAGGAAATTCTGGGAAGTGGACTTTACTGAAATTTAGCCAGCAAGGTATGGACTTCAATATCTCCTAGTGTTTGTAGATATATTTTCAGGATGGATTGAAGCCTTCCCCACAAAAAAAAGGCACAAATGGTGGTAGAAAATCCTGAAAGATATTTTTCTATGATACGGCCTACCTAAGGTAATAGGGTCTGATAATGGACCGGCGTTCATGGCCCAGGTAAGTAAGGGGTTAGCCAGGATCCTGGGGATAAATTGGAAGTTACATTGTGCTTATAGACCGCAGAGCTCAGGACAGGTTAAAAAAATTAATAGAACCATTAAAGAGACCTTAACGAAATTAAGCTTAGAGAGGGCATCAAAGATTGGACTATGCTCCTGCCTTATGCACTGTTTCATGCAAGAAATACTCCCTCTGTTTCTTTGTGTAACCTCACCTCCTATAAAATTCTCTATGGGGCCCCTCCTCCAGTAAGGACCTAACCACAACTCTAAGACCTACCGATCCCTTCCACACCCCCTTGCTTGACAAACTTAAAGCTATTGAAAGAACTCAGGGATACCTGTCAAAACAGCTGGCCACTGCCTACCAACCTGGTGAAAAGGAGACTCCACATCGATATCAAAAAAGAGACTTCATCTACATAAGATGACATCAGGTGTCATCCCTGGAACCCCGCTGGACAGGACCATACCAGGTGCTAATTATAAAACCTACAGTGGTAAAGGTAGACGGAATCACTTCCTGGATCCTAATTCTCATCTCAAGCCTGTGCCCTGTCCAGACACTGGCTTGAAAGTGGAAAAGACTGGTAACCCTTTCAAATTGCATATTTGCCATGTGGATAAGGCTATAGACTCTCCCCTTGGCCACCACTAGTCCTAACCATCATCAGCCCATTCAGCAGCGATGGCTGATCACAAATCCAATTAGACAAGAAGTATGGTCTGTCTCACATACAGCCCCCTTAGGGACCTGGTGGCCAACTCTCCACCCAGATATTTGTCAGCTGGGTATACGTCTTTCCAATTGGGATATCTCTGATGAAGAGGATCCCACTAAAATTCCATTAAATTTCTCCCGTACCATAGATAATGGAAACAAACATTATGGATGTAGGAACACGCAAGCCTGATGCAGGTTGGCTAGCCTAGATTACTATGTTTGCCCGGTGGACTATCAAAGCCACAAACAACCACGGCTGTGTGGGGGAAAAGCCGTCTTCTTCCGTAAGTCATGGGGATGTGAGCATACAGGGGCTGCCTGGTGGAACCCAAACTCCTCATCAAATTCAGTTCACAGCATTGGCCATATTACCAATTAGACAACCAAAACCGATGGCCCCCAGAGGGGTCTCTAGATCCTCAAATTCTGTGTGACTATTTCAACTTCGGCAAGTGATCAAAAGGATTGAAGAAAATTCCCCTATGTGTAGGCCTTTTCCCTCCTTTGCTCACATCACGAAATATGTTTCTCCAATAGATCCTTCTGCTCCAGATTCTCTGCTGTCACTCTCACATCAACAACCTGATTTCTCCCCTCCAATTACTAGATCAAAACCCCAAACCTCCTCTGGTTCTCAGACCATTGCCCCCATGCTGAGGCAGCAGGTACTGAGGTACCCTTCCACCCACTCACTCCTCTCTTCTCCTGTCAGTGCCCACACCGGGTCCCACCAGGTCCTCTTACCAGCTAACCCAAAGCTCAAACCAGCTGAGGAGTGCCCTCAGACGCCTATCCAAGATGTAATGAAAATGGCCTTTAAAGTTGCTTTGTCATCACTAAAAACAGGTTACTAAGAATTTAAAGTCCCTCACAGGCTTTTTAGATACTCATTCCCGTCTTCCCATCTGCTCTACCTGTTCTACTGCTCAAGTTTTGTTGCCAGGAAAATCCCAAACCCTTTTCCCATTATTCTTTTATATCTCTTTTTCCTCATTCTCAGAACCACAGAACTGCTCTCACCCCCCGCCTTCCCCGTCTTCCCCTCTGTACCAGGCCCACAGAAAAATCTTAAATGGCCTTCTCCAGAAGTCTTCATCGTGGCTGACTTTAGGACTTTCAGCAACAAAGTCTTTATAAAAGAGTTCAGTGTAGATAAACTTCCTCTTTTCGTGTTGCTCTGTTATACTTGGCCACTGGCTGGAAAAATCAGCCCTTCTAAGCTAGACACCCCCTTACTAGTTTTTCACAAAATATGTGAACAAGGCCTCTGACCTTGAGCTGAGGCTTCCAGAGATGGCTACATTTCCAAGATAAAGAAGTTACCAACTGGGCTCCATGGTAACAGCTGGCAGGGAGAAAATAAAAGAGAAGAAAAAAGCTCTCCCCCTCCCAGGTGTCCTTAATAAGTTATCTTTCCCAGAGAAGAGGAAAATAAAAACAGAACCAAAAACTGCTTTTTGTGAACTTCTGCAGACTGTGAATTTCTGAGTCTTTTCCCTTACATGTTGGGTACAAAATTCTGAAACTACCTAAACTTGGGATTCAGGGGATTAATTGATTACAACAGAAGCAATGCCCTCTATATCCGGTTGCAACCAAATAGGACTGTTTCCCTATCTTTGGTGCTATCTTAGGTGCCTTGCCTTGTCCATACCTACAACAGTATAATTCTATATACTTAAACATTGTTTATTCAAAAAATTATCAACAGATGTGATTAATTATGTAATGGTGCAGATGTTTCCCCGAGTGCTCTATCATGAGGCAGGATCATTTAAATTTCAAATAGGGGGGCATACAACCCGGTTCCGCTGGCAACCTGTATCCTTCACTTTAGCCATCCTATGAAGAATAGTAGTTGCTGCAGAGAAGGGCACAGGAACCACTGCCCTAATCCATGGGACACAACAAATGACCCAATTAGAAGCAGCAATAGACCAAAACTTAAAGATATTAAAAAACCACCATCACAGCTTTACAAGAATCTTTAACCTCTCTCTCTGAAGTTGTTTTACAGAACAGGCGAGGGTTCGACCTCCTCTTCATGAGAGAAGGGGCCTTTGTCCTGCATTGAGGGAAGAATGTTGTTATTATGCCTACCATACTGGAGTTGTAAAAGAATCTATGATTAAATTAAGAAGACGCATTGAAGAGCATCAACAAGAGAGAGAGGCCCAAAAAGGGTGGTTTGAGTCTTGGTTCACAGAGTCCCCCTGGGTAACCATGCTTTTATCAGCCCTGGCCGGTCCATTAATAATCCTCACATTATTGCTAACTGTAGGACCCTGTTTGCTCAACCGTGTAGTTTCCTTTCTCCAAGCTCAAATTGGACAAGTTAAACTTATGGTAATCAGAAATCAATATACCACACTAGCAAACATAAAATGTGACATCCTCAATGATCACTATTATGATTTAATGTAACCAAAAGAAAGTGGGGAATGAAAGGTAAATAAAATAGGTAATTGTCACTTCCAGTTTTACGGTATGCTTAACAAAACACTGTTGATATCTTGAGAACTGTTCGCTAATCTTGTTCCCTGAATGTTCTGTACCAACTGCAAAACTGCAGAATGTACTCCCTCACCCATTTGCACGCAAACTGCCCACTCGCGCTGACCCATCAATAATCTTCCCTCCCTGCCCTCTCCAAGGAAAGTATATAAGCTCTGCTTAAGCTGTTCTCAGGGCTCTCTGCTCTATTCAAGGGAGCTCTGAGCCCCAGCATGTTGGACCCCCATAAACTTTTGGCTGTTGCATTAGACAGTCCCTGGTAGTCTCTTCCTCCGATGCTCGCCTGACATTTACATTGGTAAAATAATAAGTGTGACCATTGCTTCTGTGTCGAAATGTACAAATTATTATTGGGGGTACAAATAGGTGTACCCTGTGATATGAATATAGAGATAATGCATGAATAGACAATACTGTGAATAAATAATATAATGGATTCCAAATTTAATAATGGATTCAATTGATATCTGAAAATATAAAGGAAATCTTATATTGATATACATACATTCATTCCAACCAGTAAAACATCTAAACGTTATATTAGGATTATGATTTATCATGAAGAGTGTGTGAGTTTTCCTTCAAAATTGATTATGGAAGTTGAAAATAATGTGTTTGGAAAGAAGTCTCATGAAAAGACCAGACAAGAAACCTGGAGGAATCCATGTGTTCTGAAGCAGGAAGTTATTGAAAGTGAAACAAATGCCTATAAGTTTGCTAACTTGTGGATGAAATATATATCTTATGATGTGCATAAATTGAAGAAATAGTAATGTAGCAGTGTTGAATAAAAATGAATGTCAAAATACACATCATGTCCCATAGTAATCTACTTGCATTGATGTTAAACTGGGTCAGTTACTGTACAAATTTAGTATTTGTATGCAACGTTAACTAAAGTTAGTTTTCAGTACTGGTAACAAATATGTATTTCAGGTGGATGAATATTTCTGAGAATAATCTTGTGAATACTTGATTATAAATCCATACACATGAACATGAATGAATTTAGGGAGTGTATATAAGACACATATATTTCATATTTTGAAAAATCTGGAGAGTATATATATACAAAAAACACACATGCAGAGACATTAAATTACCAATATATATGCCAATCGAAATTTATCATGAAATATATATCATCCACAGATGCAAAAATATTTCTTTTACTGAACATGGATTTATGTTTAATGTTGTTCAACTAGGAAGCTCACCCATAGGTTGAATTTTAAGATCCAACAGGGTTTAGGAGGAGTGATCTCTTCTCATAATTTGTATCTGCCAAGTCAGCCACCTCACAAGAATGTACATGTGATACCAGGTAGGATTCTATATGTGCATTTAAAAATACATGTTCTGAATAGGCTACAGGGAAAGGGAGACAGGAATTTATATATTTATTAACTTTAAAAACACAAGGAGAACTATTTCAATTAAAAATTAACTAGATTTATAACACCTACCCTTCATAATGCAAATGGCAAGTCCAAATATACACCATGCCTCCTTTGAACTGCTTGTATTTCTATTCTGTTTGGGTTAGTTTTCTCCATCATATTAGGATTAGCAGTCAGAGTCTAGTAGTTTATGAGTTAGTGTCAGGGATTAAGTATTTCGAATGGAAAATTGGAAAATGAATCCAATGTGTATGCATATATGTGCTACACAAAAATCTTCCCACTCTCATCCACAACAATGCCTTGACATTAACTTCGCCCCAAGTAAGACACAATTAGAGGAGAAGAGTTAGAAAATCTGTGAATGCATATGTGGAATGGAATATACTCAGGATTTCACAAACTTGGAAGTGGTAGAGCAGTTTCCAAAAGTAAGGCACATGGTAAACACTCCACAAACATGGAGTTCTGCTGGCCTAAAGACTTCTTGATAAACTGCCTCTGAGGTTGGGCACTTGAAATATATGTTGTTGTCAGTAGCTTTAGCTTACTTTCTAGTGAGACCATCAAAGCTGGGTCTGCATCTATGTGACCTGGAGGACATTGTTTCTAATTTTCCAATGAACATGAGGCAGCAGTGCGAATACTCTCTTTGTAGTTAAACTATGGCCACTGGGAGCTAAGTGACTCACCGTGTGAACTGTGAAGCCATTTGGTCCTCCTCCACTTTTCGTGGTGGTTCTTGCTGCTGCACTGGGACTTTGGTATTTTCTTCAAGAAATACAAGGAGATCAACTGGGACACAGTGCTGGAGGGAGTTCTGTCACGTGTGGAGGTCATGGTCTGCATGTGAATGCACCAACCAGGATTCTATCCCACATGGGTTGCCCCTTTGTCCATAGCAACCTGATTCTGAACATTGCCTTGAAATCTCCCTATACAAAAAGATGCCTTTACATGGAAGGTTCTGCTGGCTGTACCATGTCATTCACAAGCCATTTGGAAGCCAGTGGCAGATCCACATGGCCCCACCACACATTTTATCACACACCTTCACACCACTGCTCTAGGCCCACTAATTTGCAGGCTCCAACTTACTGGCATCTCTGTTCTACACAATTTTCAAGAAACCTAGTCAGTCAAGGAACTGTCTGATACACTCATGATTAGCAATAGGACATCCAAAGATTCTCCAGTGCCACCTGGTCATGGGAATTCCAAAAATTTCATGGTGTTTATCTAGCCATTTTTTTGAGGATGAAGTTGGAGGAACTGTGGTTTTCAAAAACCATTAAAATTTGAGGAAGCTCATTTCAATGAAACTCTGGAGAACTCTCATAGGCAAGGCTTCCCAAAGAGTTGTCAAAAGGTCACATGAAGCCAGTCCAATTGAAGTCTACAATGTGAGGTACATGTGTGTTTTGACTCTCAGCTATGGCTGCCAAGACTTTAAGAAGAAAATCATGGATTATCTTGGCTGAGATTCCCAGTGCTCTGTGGCCTTGATCTAAGTTTATAAGGGCTACTCTCATGCGTGGGCTCCTAAAATCCCAACAAAGCTCATGGCAATACTTCTCTGAGGTCAGTTTCAGAATTCAGTCTCTATAGGGATTCACACTAGAGTTCAAGCCCAGGTGGACCCAGTGATTTCTTCCAATCGCCACACAAATGACCAAAATTTAAACGAAAACACTCCCATATGGCCCTCATATTTTCCACATAGACACTCATCATAACCTCTAGCTGGAGGTTTCTATGAGGGGCGCTGGACAAGACAGTGTCCAAAATAAGCTCCCTTGCCCGTCATTTGCCTAAAGTCAGGGTGGCCTGGAAACCCTTCCTCTGAACCAGGAGTGATCAAATAGGCCTACCATTATTACTGTTCCACTTCTCCAATTTGAGGCCTACTGACTGTGGGGTTTAGATTCTTCATGTGGATTGGGGTCATGAGAAAACCCAAGCACCAATGGGATAGACTCTGAAGGGCTTTGAAAAACTCATTTGACCCAAAGGATTCCTATTCTCACCTTATGGAGGTCAGGAAACTTACAGAGGAAGGCGAGAGACTTCATCCATAATGAGTACTCTTTTGGCCATTTTGGTTTTGGATGCACACATGGCATCTTTCTTTAGATCCATCAGGTGCTGAGAATCTAAGCCACAGCCTCACACAGGGCCAACAGGCTGATTCAGACACATCCCTTTTGAAATCAATTACTCAAAAAGGGACAGGTGATGCCCATTCATTTACATTAGAGAACTGTTTTATTCAGGCTTCACAACGGGGTGGCCTTAGGCAAAGACCTTCCTGACATTCAGTGCTATAGAACAATAGGTAAGCAAAAGTCCCAAAGCAGGGTTTCTCCACTGAGACTTTCCTGGTAACATTGATATCTGAGTTTTCTGAGATTCTCGCCATTCCCTTCAGCTATCCAGTACATGGCCAAGTCACAGAGCTTGGAGGTGGTACCTATCTTGGTCACAAAATCATGAGCCTATTCTGGAGAGTGGCCAGAATTCAGGAAGAAAACAGGAACTTAGGAAGATTTCAGGTCTTGCCCACAAATAAGGCAACCCTCTGTCCTTTTATAAATTGGGCAGCGTGAATGTTGGGAAGCTTTCTCCTAGACAGGACACATCCATTGATGCATTTTCTTTTGTAATGTCTACACCCACGGACACAGTGGGATACACAGACATAGAAACACTTGCCTTGTCAAATGACTTAATAGAAACAGTCCACTCCAAACCAAACAAACCAACTTTCCTACCTATTCTCAGAACATGAGACAAAACCACAAACCCACACTCATTCCCACAAATGCACCTCCTTCCCCCAAGAAGGTCTGTTACTAACCGGAGTGTCCTTTGCCTGGTGAGCCATTCTTTGTTCACCCGAAATGGCCTGTCTGTTCTCAAATCTGGACTCCTTGGCCCACTCTGTGAAGTTGTCAGGAGCCAGCTTTGAGCCGCCACTACCTGCATTCTCACTGAAGACACCTCTTCAGATTTTTTCTGGCATTTGACCATCTTCACATCTGTAAGTACCAAGAAAGACTGACTCTTTCCATGATAAATCCAAAAAAGTGAGATCTCTGTGACTGTTACTGGGCCTGACCCTGGGTGCCTGGTTTCCGGGATCCCAAGTTCAGAGAGTTCCATCACAAAGAAGTGAGGTAGGTCACTTCCTTCATGAACTGAATGAGCTCACAGCCTTGGAAAACACTTTGTCCTAACAGTTTCTTCCTAAGGTCCCATGAGATGGAGGCTGCCCCTACTTCCTGTGACACTTTCACAAGTTAGAATGGTATATCAACAATAGGTACTGGGAGAGAGATCTCCACACAGGGTTGGTTTGGTCCATTTTGTCTACATTAAAATGTGAGAGGCTTATTCAGACACATCTCTTCATCCTGACCAGGTTGTTTGCCATGGAAAATGACTTTTGCTCTCTCAGGTCCTTCATAGCATTCTATATCTTCTTCAGGGATAATTTCTGCATGGATCTTTGAGATTCTCAGCAGGTGGAAGATCCCCTATATTCCTGGATTGTAAGACCAACTCTATCCCTGCACTGCTGTAAAGTTAGATTGAGGGAACAGTGTATGGTTAATGTTAATATCATGTTCTATTTGCGTTAGGAATCATTCTGCTGGATGAATAATGGTATTGGGAACCTGAGATATTTACAAGAATATATAGGTGAAATATAAGTATGGAAACAGAAATCTAGGGAAGACTTGAAGCCAAGTAGGACTTTGGGCCCTTGAGTAGCATACTTTGCTTTGAATTATATTCTGCACTGATGTCTCAGATAAATTGATATACAAAGAAATAGGATCGTATACACTAGATGATTGAATAACATACAGAATATCCAATAAAAAAGGGATAGTCTGTAGGATTAGCAAGATAGTCAGTAGGTTTAGAAAGAAGAATGAGTATAGGATTTGTACCAAAAGTTCTTTACAAATAAGGTTTCGGGTAGAGAGTGAATGTAAATGTCAGCACATGTAAAGAGTCAGTCACAATGACGAATTGGGGAAAATATGTAGGAAAGCAGATATAAATAGAGACATTAGGAAGTCAGTAAAAGTATGAAGTGTGTAATTTGTTTAGACATTTTCAACGGTTTGAGTCTGAATATATAACCTTAGGCAGAAACTAATATGTTGTCACAAATTGGATTGACTTTTGAGAGCATTAGGTAACCAGGACATGGATGTTTTTATTAATCCATGCTCACTTTTTATTTAGGCTTTGGTAAAATCATAAGTGTGACCTTTGCATTTTGTGTCCAGAATATTATTGTGATAAAATGTATATGTAGATCAGGTGACTTGAGTATTTCTTCCACCATTTCTGTAGCAATATTTTGTAGATGTATAAATTACTATTGAGGGTACAAATAGGTGTACCCTGTGTCTATGAATATGCAGATAATGCATGAATAAACCATACTGTGTGTAAATAATATAACTTGCTCTACTTTAAATAATGGATTGAATTGATATCTGAAAATATAAAAGAAATCTCATATTGATATACAATCATTCACTGCAACCAGTTATACATCTAATGGTAATATTATGGTTGTGGTTTATCCTGAAAGGTGTGTGAGTTTTGTTTCAAAAGTGATTATGGAAATCAACAATAATGTGTTTGGAAAGAAGTCTCATGAAAAGAATAGTCAAGAAACCTGTAAAAATACATGTGTTCTCAAGAAGGAAGTGATTGAACATTATATATCATACTATATATAATGTGCATAAACTGCAGAAATAGTAATGTACCAATGTTGAATAAAAATGAACATCAAAATACACATCATGTCCCATAGGAATCTAATTGCATTGATGTTAATCTGGGTCAGTTACTCTAGAAATATTAGGATTTTTATCCACCATTCACTGAAGTTACTTTTCAGTACTAGGAAAAAAGTATGTATTTAAGTTGGATGAATATTTCTGAGAATAATCTTGTGAAAATTTGATTATAAATCCACATAAATCACAAAACATTATAAACACAAAAGTCACATGGACATTAAAATCTAGCAATATATATGCCAATTTAAATCCATCTTGAAATATATATCATCCACTGATCCAAAACTATTTATTTAATGAACTTGTATTTATGTATAATGTTGTTCAGCTAGGAAGCTCCCCCATAGATTGAATTTTCTTTTCCAAATCAGTGTTTAGGAGGAGTGATCTCCTAAATGTGTATGCAAATATGTGCTACACAAAAATTTTCCCACTCTCATCCAGAACAATGCCTTGATATTACCTTCACCCCAAGTAGGACACAGTTGGAGGACATGAGTTAGAAAATCTGTGAATACATATCTGGAATGTAAAATGGTCAGGAGTTCACAACCTTGCAGGTTGTAGAGGAGTTTCCAAAAGTAAAGGACAGGCTTAATAGACCCAACCTGATCTTTTATTAGAATTGGGAGCCATCTTGCCAGAAAGCCATGAAAAGATAATTTGGGCTTTACTATAAATTACTGCAAATTCTGAACCTGCTTGGAATGCCTGTCCGTGCCTTGAACTCATCCATGCCTGGCTCTCTGACCAGATAACAGTGCTCTCTGAAACATTAGTGACACCTAATAAATATTGGCCTTCCCAGGCCAGACAACGACCCTCTCTGAGTCTCTAATGGTCCTCATAATTTCTGATGTTGGGGCCAGCAAAAAAAAATGTAAACTACCATCAGTGTGATGCTTTCAAAGTTCTGTTATCTGTAACCCCCTTTTTGTGTAACTTTCTGGGCTATATAGCTGGGCTGTAGGAAAGGTGGTGTTGCTGTCTTGTTCCCGCCATTTTTGGAGGGAGAGGCAGCCTGGCCAGTTTTAATAATAAGCCTGCCTTAATTTGATTTTAATTGGAGTCACTGGTCTTTTCTTGCATCCTATTCCAACATTTTGGAGTTCCCCAGTGAGATGACCCTGCCCGACCAGATCACAAGACCAGACTGCTGAAAATTCTGAAGCTGGCCTTCCCTCCAGGGCTACGGGCTGGGGAGCCACTCTAGGGGGTGCACAACTTGAGATGTTCCAAGGCCTTGGAGTGAGCCGTCGGTCTGGGGAGCACTGCAGTGAACCACCACACTGAAACTATTAGCAAGTACCTGGTGGAGGAGGCCTCCATAGGTAAGTGGCACCTTGATAACATCTTATATCTGGTTAAGGGAGATCTCTTCTAATGACAGAGAGGTGGCCTGGGGAGGCTCACATTCACTCCTGTCCAGGATAGTAATGAGAATCGTTCTGTCCTCTGTTCCGTTCTGTAGGGAATTCCTCTGGAAGGTTAGAGAGGTGCCGAGGGACACGCATGCGCTCCTACCCCAGAGCTTTAGCGAGACGTTGAATTGCTCATCTGTTTTTCTGTTTTGGCACCGGGATTCTGTTTTTTTTTTTTTTTTTTTTTTTTTTGTGTGTGTGTGTGTGTTTTGTTCTGTGTTCTATATGTTTTCTGTTTGTTTGTTTTTGTGCGTTTTGTTTTGTGATTTCTGTGATAAAATCTTAAGGATATTGAATGTGAAAATGGGTAACAAAGCAAGTAAGCCTGACACCCCTTTGGACTGTGTTTTAAGGAACTGTGATGAACTTTACCACCATTTGTTAAGCAGAATGAGAGAAGGCCCTAGCTGGCTGCCTGGAGCACACCCAGTGCAGATGGTAATGCCTGCTGGGGAATGAAGAACTGAGTATCTCCCAGTATCTGCCGAAGCCCTGTTGCTTCAGGGAATTCCCTCCTTCGTTCCCTGCACTGCAAGGATAATGCCACCTCTGTCTTCTTAAAAAAAGAGAAAAACAAAAAGGGGACACTAAATGCAGTAAAGTCGCCATGGAGACACTTTATTTTATATTTCAGGTAGCTCCTCTGTGAAAACATTTGGTCCCCTTGTGGGGACATCTGTGGTGCCACTGGAGAAGGAGATTTTTCTCTTATTTGCTCTGTTTTAAAGGGTTCTGTCTGTCAGCCATTGTCTGGAGTTCATTTCTGTCTGTCTTGTGCCTTTTTTCTAGCCCTTTAAGACATGAGCAATAATGTGTTAATATTATAAATTGTTTCTTGGAAATGATCTTAGCTGAATGTGTGTCTAAATGATGATGTTTCATTGTACCAATCTGGTATCTGAATGGGTTTTTGAAGCATTCCACAATCTTGCAGTTAAAAGTCGGGTTTAGGTATTTGTTTAGTTCATGGTTTCAGATAATTCATGCCAGAGAACTTAAATACTTAGGATGGAAAATAAAGAACTCTACTTCCAAGTTGGCAAGTAACTTCCCAATCATTCAGTCTTTTTTTCACCAATTTTAAATTAGGTAGCCTGGGAAAATGTCACTGTGTGTACCAGTGCATTAATTTGGACAAGGATACTAAATCATAGTATGATATCTGTTGACAAAACAACTTGTAAAGATATAAAATTTTGTGAATTGTATCTTAAACTTGTATCATAATTTTCAACATCCTAACATGAAAATTATGGTTAAAATACCTTAGGCCTAAGGTTTCTGCTCAGAATAGCCTTTTTTCCTTCTTCTTCCAGACCTCAGCCAGGACTTATTTTGAAATGCAAATGAAAGAAGCCTGTAAGCTTAGTAGGAGACTTATTTGAGGCCTAAGGGAAAAAAAATGTAAATTGTATGGTATTTACCAATTACTGGCCAGTCATTTTTCTAGGACTCATAATTTTTTCCTTAGGTTCTTTATTTATTTTTTGAGCTCATGATTTTGCTCCTACAGACCTAGGTTAATGTTTTTCTGATCAGTAATATCTTTGACCAACTGTGGAATTTTTAAATCATTGCAATGGAGATTTCACCTGTGAAAAGCTACAAGGCCTTCACTTTTATTATGTGTGCACAATTTGTTATGTGTTGTATGTTTATATATATATATATATATATATATATATATATATATATATATATCCATATATCATATATATGATACACAAATTAACTTATATAAGGAGCACTCATATTAAAAAGAACTCATAAAAACAATTTTAAAAAGTGGATCCAAAGATCTTTAATTCACGTGATTTAAATGTTTCAATTTAAATTGGGTAAACAGATAAATATAAATGTCTTTAAATTTAAGCTTACAAGTTTTTCTAGGTGTTCAAAAATCTAATAAACTATTAATGTCTACAAAAGGTCTAATATGCCTTTGTTCCAGGACTTTTCTTTCAATCAAAAAAATGGTTTACAGTGTTCAAAAAATTTGTCTAATATTTTGATAAATAAGTAAAGTAAATTTGATATGGGATTACTCATTCATGAGTACTTTTGTTTGATATCTGATTGATATACTAAGGTCTGTATAAGTTTGTACTAAAGTCTGTATAAGATTGTAAAAATCAGTCATGTGTAAAAGAGACAAAAATTTCTTAAACATAAGTTTACCCATAACATTAAGTTTATTAAGATTTAAATTTTCTAGAGCAAGCAACCATAAAAATTAAACAAATGTTTAAATAAGAACTGTTATTTTAGAGCACTGTACTGCCATTTCTTTAAAAGCTAAACTTGGTTAATGTAGAAACTTCAATGCAATTGTGATGCTATTAATGTGCTCATATTTTCCAGTTATACAACTCTATAAGGTAGAAACTTTAAAAGAGCATTATATCAAGCAGGTGTTCTGAAGTTGTATGGTAAATAAAATATATATTGGGGATTTATTTACCTGTTATCAATAATATATGTAAAGTTTTATGTTACTTTTTACATTGTGGAACAATTTAAATGTATTTTTAAGTTAATGAGACCCTAATCTATGTAAAGGTTAAAATCTTTCAGCCATACTTTAATTCATGTTTTAAATGTGATATCATATGGTGTGAGCTAATGTTCATGTGACCTCAAACAATTTATGTAAACTTTGTAAAATGATATTTAAAAAAAAGATCAGCTTGAGAACTAAAGCATTTAAGATTTATAAGGAGCCCTGCTTACCTGAGATAAGACTCTTTGTCCCATCTTACTACATGTGAGAATGACTACGAAAGCAGTAGGTCAGATTTTATTTCATTTAAAGTTATGTTCAAATTTTTTTTTTCTGTCAAGATTACTAGGATCTCAAAAAGGTGATATAAAATATAACTCACCAAAAAATTCAGGGTAGCTATTACATGAACTAAGTATTTTTACTCTTGTTAAAAAATTTTATTTTTTAATTTCTTTTTAAGTGATCTAAAGATTCCCTGTTGGTGTTTTACAGAAGTGTTGCTTTAAGAACACAACATGGGTTAATTTAAGAAAATAAGTCATCAACTACAAGACAGACAGAATAATAAGATCCCAATTAATAAAATATAAATAATTATAAACTTATAGACATTAAAGTGCAGTACTCTTAATATATGGCTGTTAAAATTTATTTGCTGGTTGTTTCAGATTAGGATTGAAAATTAAAGTTAAATGAAAAGGGCCAAAAAAAAAAACAATACTTGACTCTTGCCCTTTGAGTCAGTCTGAATCCAGGGAACAGGGGACTTCTCTATGAGCTTTGCAACTCTGGGCCACATAACCTCCCGATCAGGGAGATTAATGAGACCACTGGAGAACAGAAAGCCAATCAGTGCATTTGCTACAAAGAGGAGAGTCATCAGGAAAGGGAGACATCCCTGATGCTTCTGAGGGAAGCCACATGGTCAAGCAAGACCTGAACCCACCTAGCTCAAATTGCACTAGCAGAACTGAGAAGCTGCTCTCAAGTTTCCCAAGGAATGACTCCCATAAAAGCTCAGCTGACTGCTAACAATAGATAGAAACAAAAGTCATTTGACTGCTTCATCTTAAACACTTAGCAAAGACAGTTAAAACCAAAATACAGCCATTCCTGGGCATTTTAAATAATAATAATAATAATAATAATAATAATAATAATAATAATAATAATACTATTTTAAGGTATACACTTTATGTTAGCCTCCCAAAATAAGTAAAACTGTTGGCTACAAAGACTATCAAGAGGAGCTGCCAGAGGCAGAAGTTTTTAGTTTAAGGCCTACAGATATTCCTAACCTACAGGTAGGCTTGGTATTTGCAAGTACGATTATCCAGCCCTGAGTAACAGAATTAAATGTTTCTCTATTAGACACAGAGGTCATACTACTGAAAGGATTTTGCAAAATCAGATGACATTAAATTATTAAACTGTATATTATGGGGAGGGACAACTGTAACACTTAAAGTTAAATATTAAGTTGACAGTCCTGATAATTGGGGATATTAAAGACTGGTGAGGGTACTTCATAGAGTGACATGATCCAGCTACTGCAACATTTATTCAATACTCATGTTTTTTGTTTCTCTCATAGAAGAACCCATCCCCAGATGACTTTACAACCTGTTCTTCCTCAACAAGACTTCAAAAAGAACTGACTTCTAAAAGGCAACTCATATTCCTCAACTGACTTCAAAAAGGCAACTCATGTCTCTCACGCCATGCACACTCATGTCACCCTCTCTCAGCTGAGAAGAAGGCAAAATGAGAGACGACTCTCCACTTACACCAATGGAGCCCAAAATAAATAGACTATCAATATAAGTAATTAATTAAGTCAGGTAATATCAGGGAGACTGGTTTTCGGTGAGTTCTAAAAATTTGGAGACTGTTAACTGAGGGATTAAAATTTCCTCAGTGCTTTTCCACTAACTTATCAAGGATTACAAAGGGACACATAAGAAAAGGGGGGAATGATAGACCCAACCTTATCTTTTATTAAAATTGGGAGCCATCTTGCAACAAAACCATGAAAAAATCATTTTGGCTTTACTGTAAATTACTGCAAATTCTGAACCTGCTTGGAATGACTGCCCGTGCCTTAAACTCACCCGTGCATGGCTCTCTGACCAGATAGCAGCCCTCTCTGAAACTTTGTCACACCTCATAAATATTGGCCTTCTGTGGCCAGACAATGACCCTCTCTGAGGCTCTAATGGTCCTCATAAATTTTGATGTTGGGGCTAGCAAAAAAAAAAAAAATGTTAACTCCCATTAGTGTGATGCTTGTCAGAGTTCTGTTATCTGTTACCCCATTTTTGTGTAACTTTCTGGGCTGCAAACCTGGGCTGTAGTAAAGGTGGGGTTGCTCTCTTGCTCCCGCAATCTTTGGAGGGAGAGGCAGCCCAGCCAGTGGAAATAATAAGCTAACTTTAATTTGATTTTAACTGGAGTCAGTGTTCTTTTCTTACATCCTGGTCTAAGAGGTAAACACTCCACAAACATAGAGCTCTGCCGGCCTAAAGACTTCTTGAGAAACTGCCTCTGAGGTTGGGTACTTTAAATATATTTTGTTGTCAGAAGGTTTAGCTTCTTTTTTATTGAGACCATCAAAGCTGGGTCTGCATCTATGTGAATGGAGAGCATGGTTTCTTATTTTCCAATGAACATGAGGCAGCAGTGCTGAATTCTCTCTTGGTAGGTAAACTGTGGCCACTGTGGGCTAAGTGTCTCCCCGTGTGGACTGTGAAGCCATTTGATCATCCTCCATTTTTGTGGTGTTTCTTGGTGCTGCACTGGGAGTTTGGTATTTGCTTCACGAAATACAAGGAGTTCAACTGGGACACAGTGCTGGAGGGAGTTCTTTCACGTGTGGTGGGTCAGGAACTGCAGGAGAATGCACCAACCAGGCTTCTATTTCACACAGCTTTTTCCTTGACCATACCCACCTGATTCTGAACATTGCCTTGAAACCTCTCCATATAATAAGATGCCTTTACATGTAAGGTTCTGCTGGATGCACCATGGCAGCCAAAATGCATTTGGAAGTCAATTGGAAATCCACATGGCCCCACCTCAGATATTTTATCACACACCTGCACACCACTGCTCTGGGCCCACTACTCAGCATTCTCAACTTACTGGCATCTCTGTTCTTCACCATTATCATGAAATCCAGTCAATCAAGGCACTGTCTGGTACACTCATGATCAGCAACAGGAGATCCAAAGGTTCTCCAGTGCCACCTGGTCATGGGAGTTTCAAAAATTTCAGGGTATTTATCTAGCCACTTTTCAAGGATGAAGTTGGAGAAACTGTGGGTTTCAATTCATTCAGGAACCATTTAATGTTGAGGAACCTCATTTCAATGAATGCTCTGGAGAACTCTCAAAGGCAAGGCTTCCCAAAGAGTAGCCAAATAGTCACATGAAGCCCAGCCCATTGAGGTCTACAATGTGAGGTCCATGTGTGTTTTGACTCTCAACTATGCCTGTCAAGTCTTTCATAATAAAATCATGTGATATCCTGGCTGAGATTCCAAGTGATCAGTCGAAAGCCACCCTTGGCCTAGATTTCAGTTTCCAATGGCGACTCTCGTGCGTGGCCTTCTAAAATCGCAACACAATTCATGACAATACTTCTCTGAGGTCAGTTCCAGAACTCAGTCTCTAAGGTGAATCATACCAAAGTTCTAGCCCTGGTGGATCCAGTCATTTCTTCCAACCACTACACAAATGAACACAATTAAAACCAAAACACTCCCACATGGTCCTCACCTTCTTCCATATAGACACTCATTATAACCTCTGGCTGGAGGTTTCCATGAGGGGCGCAGCACAAGACAGTATCCAAAACAAGCTTCCTTATCCCTTATTTGCTTAAAGTCAGCTGGGCCTGGACACCATTCCTGTGAACCAGGAGTGATAAAATAAGCCTGGCCTTAATACTGCTCTGCTTCTCCAATTTGAGGCCTACTGACTGTCAGGTATAGATTCTTAATGTGATTTAAAGTAATGAAAAAACCCAAGTTCATATGGGCTAGCCTCTGCAGGGCTTTGAAGAACTCATTTGACCCAAAGGATCCCTAGTCTCATTTGATGGAGATCAGAAACCTATCAGAGTAAGGCAAGATACTTCATACACAATTACTGATATTTTTGCCATTTTGGTTTTGGAAGCACACATGGGATCTTTCTTTAGTTCCATCAGGTGCTGAGAATCTAAGCCACTGCCTCACACAGGGCCAAGTGGCTGATTCAGACACATCCCTTTCCAAAGCAATTAAGCAAAGATACACAGGTGATGCCCATTCATTTCCATTTGAAAACAGTTTTCTTCAGGCTTCACAAATTGGTGGCCTGAGGCAGAGACCTTCCTGACTCTCAGAGCAACAGAAAAATAGGTAAGCAAAAGGCCCAAAGCAGGGTTTCTCTACTGAGACTTTCTTTGTCACACTGATATCTGAGTTTTCTGAGATGCTTGCTATTCCCTTCAGCTATCCAGTATATGGCAATGTCACAGAGCTTGGAGGTGGTACATATCTTGGACACAAAACCATGAGCCTACTCTGGAGCGTGGCCAGAATTCAGGAAGAAAACAGGAACTTCGGAAGATAGTAGGTGTTGCCCGTCCCTAAAGCAACCTGCAGTCCACTCATAAATTGGGCAGGATGAATGTTGGCAAGCTTTCTACTATACAGGACACATCCATTAATGCATTATCTTTTATAATGTCTACAACCACGGACACAGTGGGATACACAGGCATACAAACAATCACCTTGTCAAATGACTTACTATAAACAGTCCACTCTAAAGCAAACAAACCGCCTTTCTTACCTATTCTCAGAACATGAGACATAACCACAAAATCACAATCACACCCACAACGACACCTCCTATATTCAAGTAGGTCTGTGACTAATTGGAATGTACTCTGAATGATGGGCCATACTATGTTTCCTTGAAATGGACTGTCCTTCTCAGATCTGGTCACCTTGGCCAAGACTGTGAAGTTTTCAGGAGCCAGTGGTGAGCCACTACCTGCTTTCTCATGAAATTCCCCTTTTTAGAGCTCTCTTGGCATTTGGCAATCCTCACATCAGTAGGTACCAAGGAAGACTTACTCTGTCCTTGGTTATTCCAAACAACTGAGCCCACTGTGCAAGAAACTGGGACTGACTCTGGGTGCCTGGCTTCCTGGATCCCAAGTTCAGAGAGATCCGTCATCAAGGAAGAGAGGTAGGTCACCTCATTCAGGAACTGAATGAGGTTACTGCCGTGGCAACCACTTTGTCCTAACAATTGCTTTCAAGGGTCCTTGTACCATGGATGGTTAAATGTAGAAGAGAACTTCCAGTCAAAAGGGATAGTTGGTAGGATTCGGAAGATTCTCGGTAGGTTTAGAAAGAAGAGTGAGTATAGGATTTGGACCAAATGTTGTTTAGCAATAGGGTTTCTGGTAGACAGTGAATGTTAATGTCAGCACAAGTGAAGAGACAGTCACAATGATGAACTGGGGAAAATAGTTAGGAAAGCTGATATCAATAGAGACATTACAAAATCAGGCAAAGTATAAAGTGAGTGATAGGATTAGATATTTTCAACAGGGTTGAGTTTGAATATATAATCTTAGAAAGAAACAAATGTGTACTGACCAATAGGATTGACATTTGACAGCATTAGGCAACCTGGACATGGATGTTTAGTAATCCATGCTCACTTTTCATTTAGTCTTTGCTACAATCTTAAGTGTGACCTTTGCTTTTTTTGTCCAGAATATTACTGTGATAAAATGTATATGTAGATCAGGTGACACTACTATTTTTCCACCATTTCTGGCAGCAACATATTCAAGACGTATAAATTAGTAATGGGGGTAAAAAGAGGTGTACCCTTTGTCTGTGCATATAGAGATAATGCATGAATAGACCATACTTTGAATAAATAATATATCTGGTTCCGACTTTAAATAATGGATTGAAATTATATGTGAAAAAATACAAGAAATCTTATATTGACATACAAACATTCATTCCAACCAGTTATATATCTAATGGCCACATTAAGGTTATGGTTTATCATGAAGGGTGTGTGAGTTTTGCTTCAAAAGTGATTATGGAAATCTAAAATAATGTGTTTGGAAAGAAGTCTCATGAAAAGACCAGTCAAGAAACCTGGAGGAATACATGTTTTATGAAGCAGGAAGTGATTGTGAAACAAATGCGCATAAATTTGTGAACTTGTGGATGAAATATATATATTCTATGATTTGTAAAAATTGAAGAAATAGTAATGTACCAGT
Source organism: Callospermophilus lateralis (assembly GCF_048772815.1). Classification (NCBI taxonomy): domain Eukaryota; kingdom Metazoa; phylum Chordata; class Mammalia; order Rodentia; family Sciuridae; genus Callospermophilus; species Callospermophilus lateralis. The sequence continues at coordinate 94,215 of NW_027512609.1, forward strand.
GTTGAATGAAAATAAACGTCAGAATACACATCATGTCCCATACGAATCTACTTGATTGATGTTAATCTGGGTTAGTTACTGTACAAATATTAGGATTTGTAAGCACCATTTACTGAAGTTAGTTTTCAGAACTATGAAACAAATGTGTATTTCAGGAGGATGAATATTTCTGAGAATAATTTTGTGAAAAGTTTATTATAAATCCACATTTTTGAACATGAATGAATTTAGGGAGTGTATTTAAGATACATACATTTCATATTTTAAAAATCAGGACAGTATATATATATATATATATATATATATATATATATATATATATATATTCATAATTATATATATGTGTATATACATATATATGTGTGTATATATATATATATATATATATATATATATACACACACACACACAAAACACACACACAGACATTAAAATGTAGGAATATATACGCCAATCTAAGTTCATCATAAAATATATAGCATCCACAGATGCAAAAATATTTATTTTACTGAACAAGGATTTATGTATAATGTTGTTCTACTAGGAAGCTCTCCCATAGTTTGAATTTTCAGTTCCAACAGCGTTTAGAGTAGTGATCTCTTCTCACAACTTGTATCTGCCAAGTCAGTCACCTCACAAAAATGAACGTGTGATACCAGGTAGGATTCTATAAAGCATATAAAAATACATGTGCTGAATAGGCTACAGAGAAAGGCAGACAGGCATTTACATATTTGTTAACTTTAACAACACATGGAGAACTATTTCAATTAAAAATTGACTAGATTTATAACACCTACCATTTATCATGAAAAAGGCAAGTCCAACTATACCCCACGCCTCCTCTGAACTGCTTGTATTTCTATTCTGTTTGGGTTGTTTTTCTCCATCATTTGGATTAGTAGACAGAGTATAGTAGGGTATGGGTTATTGTCAGGATTCAGTATTTTCAATGGTATATAGGAAAATGAATCCAATGTGTATAAAAATATATGCTACACAATTATCTTCCCACTCTCATCCAGAACAATGCCTTTACATTACCTTCACCTCAAGTAAGACACAATTAGGGTAGAAGAGTTTGAAAATCCGTGAATGCATATCTGGGGTGGAAACAGTACTAAGAAACAAATACGTATTTCAGGTGGATGAATATTTCTGAGAATAATCTTGTGAAAAGTTGATTATGAATCCACAACATAAATATGAATGAATTTAGGAAGTGTGTAATAAGACACATATTTCATATTTTGAATACTCCTGAGAGTGTATCTATATATATATTTATATACACACACAGAGACAGACATTAAAAATTGCAATATATATGCCAAACGAAATTCACCATGAAATGTATATCATCCACAGATCCAAATATATTCATTTTACTGAACATGGATTTATGTATAATGTTGTTCAACTAGGAAGCTCACTCACATTTGAATTACCAGTTCAAGCAGCGTTTAGGAGGAGTGATCTCTTCTTCCAATTTGTATCTGCCAAGTCAGCCACCTCACAAGAATGTACTTGTGGTACCAGGTAGGATTCTATATGTGCATATAAAAATACGTGTGCTGAATAGGCTACAGAGAAAGGGGGACAGGAATTCACTTATTTGTTAACTTTAAAAACACATCGAGAACTATTTCAACAAATAATTGACTAGATTTATAACTGCTACACTATACCATGCAAAAGGCAACTCCAATTATAAAACATACCTCATCAAAACTGCTTGTATTTCTATTATGTTTGTGTTATTTTTCTCCATCATATTAGGATTAGTAGTCAGAGTCTAATAGGGTATATGTTAGTTTCAGGGATTCAGCATTTCTAATGGAAAATAGGAAATTGAATCCAATGTGTATGCAAATATGTGCTACACAAAAATCTTCCCACTTTCATCCAGAACAATGCCTTGACATTACATTCTCCTCAAGTAAGACACAATTAGAGGATAAGAGTTAGAAAATCTGTGAATATATATCTGGAATGGAAAATACTCTGGAGTTTACAACTTTGGAGGTGGTAGAGAAGATTCTAAAAGTAAGGGACAGGGTAAACATTCCACAAACATGTAGCTCTGCTGGCCTAAATACTTTTTGAGAAACTGCCTCTAAGAGTGGGCACTTGAAGTATTTGATGTTCTGAGGAGATTTAGTTCCTTTGTAGAGAAACCATGAAAGCTGGGTCTGCATCTATGTTACTTGGAGGACATGGTTTCTTATTATTTAATGAACATGAGGCAGCAGTGCTGAATTCTCTCTTTGTAGGTAAACTATGGACACTGGGGTCTAAGTGTCTTTCAGTGTGGACTGTGAAGCCAATTGGTCATCCTCCACTTTTCGTGGTGTTTCTCGCTGCTGCACTGGGAGTTTGGTATTTGCTTCAAAAAATACAAGGAGTTAAAATGGGACAGAGTGGTGGAGGGAGTTCTTTAAGGTGTGGTGAGTCAGGGTCTTCAGGAGAATGCACCAACCAAGGTTCTATCCCATGTAGATTGCCCCCTTGAGAATAGCAACATGATTCTGAACATTGCAGTGAATCCTCTCCATATAACAAGATGCGTTTACATATATGGGTCTGCTGGCTGCACCATGTCAGTCACAAGCCATTTGGAAGCCAATGGCTGATCCACATGGCCGCAACACAGATGTTTTATCACACAATTGCATACCACTGCTCTAGGCCCACTACTCACCAGGCTCCAACTTACTGGCATATCTGTTCTACACCATTTTCATGAAACAAAGTCAATCAAGGCAGTGTCTGGTATACTCAGGATCAGAAACAGGACATCCAAAGTATTTCCAGTGCCAGCTGATCATGAAAATATCAAAAATTTCATGGTAATTTTCTAGCCATTTTTCACGGATGAAGTTTGAGGCTCTGAGGGATTCAATTAATTCAGGAACCATTAAATGGTGAAGAAGCTAATTTCAATGAAAGCTCTGGAGCACTCTCACAGGCAAGGTTTCCCTAAGGGTGGCCAAAATGTCACATGAAGCCAGGCCCATTGAGATCTACAATATGAGGTCCATGTGTGTTTTAAACTCAAATATGGCTGCCAAGTCTTTAAGAAAAATTGTATGTTATATCCGGGCTGAAATTCCCAATGTTCTGTGGAAATCCAACCTGGGCCTAGATCTCAGGTTCCAAGGGCGACTCTCATGTGTGGCCTCCTAAAATCCCAACACAATTCATGGCAATACTTCTCTGAGGTCAGTTAAAGAACTCAGTCTCTAAGGGGAATCACACCAGAGTTCAAGCCCAGTGGAACAGTCATCTCTTCCAACCGCCACACAAATGACCACAATTAAAACCAAAACACTCCCACATGGTCCTCATCTTTTTCCATATAGACACTCCTTATAACGTCTGGCTGGAGTTTTCAATGAGGTCCACAGCCCAAGTCAGTGTCCAAATTAAGGTCCTGTTCCCTTCATTTGTCTAACATCAAGGTGGCCTGGACACACTTCCTGTAAACCAGGAATGATCAAATAGGCCTGCCATTAATACTGCTTGGCTTTTTCAATTTGAGGCCTTCTGACTCTGTGGTTTAGATTCTTTATGTGAATTTGAGTCATGAGAAAATCCAAGCCCCTCTGCAGAGATTTGAAGAACTCATTTGGCCGAAAGGATTCCTATTCTCACTTGATGGAAGTCAGGATCCTAACAGAGGAAGGTAAAAGAATTCATTCACAATGAGTGAATATTTGCCATTTTGGTTTTGGATGCACACATTTGATCTTTCTTTTGATCCATCAGGTGCTGAGAATCTAAGCCACAGCCTCACACAGGGCCAAGAGGATGATTCAGACACATCTTTTTCCAAAGCAATTAAGCAAAGAGACACAGGTGATGCCCTTCATTTCCATTTGAAAAATGTTTTCCTCAGGCTTCCCAAAGGGGTGCCCAGAGGCAAAGACATCCTGAGATTCAAGGCAACAGAACAATAGGTTAGCAAAAGGCCCAAAGCAGGGTTTCTCCACTGAGACTTTCCTGGTCACACTGATATCTGAGTTTTCTGAGATGCTGGCCATTCCCTTCAGATATCCAGTACATGGCCATGTGACAGAGATTGGAGATGGTACATATCTTGGACACAAACCCACTAACCTATCAAGGATTACTGTGATAAAATGTATATGTAGATCAGATGACATGATTTTTTCTTCCACCATTTCTAGGAGCAGTATTTTCAAAACGTATAAATTAGCATTGGGGGTAAAAAGAGGTGTACCCTGTTTTTATGAATATACAGATAATGCATGAATAGACCTTAATTTCAATAAATAATACAACTTGTTCCACTTTAAATAATGGATTGAATTGATATCTGAAAATATATAAGAAATCTTATATTGATATGCAATCATTCATGACAACCAGTTATACACCTAATGTTAATATTAGGGTACGATTTATCATGAAGTTTGTGTGAGTTTTGCTTCAAATGTGATTATGGAAATCGAAAATAATGTGTTTGGAAAGAAGTCTCATGAAAATGCCAGTCAAGGAACACCGAGGAATTCATGAGTTCTGAAGCAGGAAGTGATTGAAATTGAAAAAAATGACGATAAATTTCCTTACTTGTGGATGAAATATTATAATATGATGTGAATAAACTGAAGAAATAGTAATGTACCAGTGCTGAATAAAAATGAACATCAAAATACACATCATGTCCCACAGGAATCTTCTCGCATTGATGTTAAACTGTGTCAGTTACTGTAGAAATATTAGGATTTCTTTGCACCATTCACCAAAGTTAGTTTTCTTTTTTTTAATTTTTATTTATGCTTGTTCAAAACATTACATAGTTCTTGATATATCATATTCCACACTGTGATTCAAGTGGGTTATGAACTCCCATTTTTACCCCATAAACAGATTGCAGAATCACATCAGTTACACATCCATTGATTTACATATTGCCATACTAGTGTCTGTCGTATTCTGCTGCCTTTCCTAACCTCTACTATCCCCCTCCCCTTACCTCCCCTCTCCTCTTCTCTCTCTACCTCTTTACTGTAATTCATTTCTCCCCCTTGTATAATTTTTTCCTTTCCCTCACCTCCTCTTGTATGTAATTTTGTATAACCCTGAGGGTCTCCTTTTATTTCCATGCAATTTCCCTTCTCTCTCCCTTTCCCTTCCTCCTCTCATCCCTGTTTAATGTTAATTTTCTTCTCATTCTATTCGTCCCTACTCTGTTCTTAGTTAATCTCTTTATATCAAAAAGACATTTGGCATTTGGTTTTAGGGATTGGCTAGCTTCACTTAGCATAATCTGCTCTAATGCCATCCATTTCTCTGTAAAAATTTTGTCATTTTTTAATGCAGAGTAATACTCCATTGTGTATAAATGCCTCATTTTTTATCCATTCATCTATGGAAGTGCATCTAGGTTGGTTCCACAGTCTTGCTATTGTAAATTGTGCTGCTATGAACATCAATGTAGCAGTGTCCCTGTAGCATTTTTTTTAGGTCTTTAGGGAATAGACTGAGAAGGGGAATACCTGGGTCAAATGGTGGTTCCATTCCCACCTCTACAAGAAATCTCCATACTGCTTTCCAATTTGGCTGCACCAATTTGCAGTCCCACCAGCAATGTACAAGTGTACCCTTTTCTCCACATCCTCGCCAGCACTTGTTGTTGTTTGAGTTCATAATAAATATCTGGAATGGAAAATGCTCAGGAGTTCACAACCTTGAAGGTGGTAGAGGAGTTTCCAAAAGTAAGGGACAGGGTAAATACCACAAACATGGAGCTGTGTCGGCCTTAAGACTTCTTGAGAAAATGCCTCTGAGGTTGGGCACTTGAAATATATGTTGTTGTCAGGAGCTTTAGCTTCCTTTGTAGTGAGACCATCAAAGCTGAGTCTGCATCTATGTGACCTGGACGACATGTTTTTTTTTTTTTTTTTCCTATGAACACGAGGCAGCAGTACTGAATTCTCTCTTTGTAGGCAAACTGGGGCTACTGGGGGCTATGTGTCTCCCCATGTGGACTGTGAAGCCATTTGATCATCCTTCACATTTAATCATGTTATTTGATGCTGCACTGAAAGTTTGGTATTTACTTTATGAAATAAAGGAGTTTAACTGTGATACAGTGCTGCAGGGAGTTCTGTCATGTGTGGTGGTCAGGATCGGCAGGAGAATGTACCAAGAAGGCTTCTATCACACATAGTTGCCCCCTTGACCATAGCAACATGATTCTGAACATTGCCCTGAAACCTCTCCATACAACAAGATGCCTTTACATCCAAAGGTCTGCTAGCTGCACCATGTCAGTCACAAACCATTTATAAGCCAATGGCAGATCCACGTGGCCCCACCACAGATGTTTTTTCACACACCTACACTCTACTGCTCTTGGCCCACTACTCAGCAGGCTCCAACTTACTGGCATATCTTTTCTACACCATTATCATGAAACTCAGTCAAACCAGGCACTGTCTTGTATACTCATGATAAGCAACAGGACATCAAATGGTTTTCCAGTGCCAGCTGGTCATGGAAATTTCAAAAATTTCATGGTATTTTCTAGCCATTTTTCAAGGATGAAGTTGGAGTTACTGTGGGTTTCAATTCATTCAGGAACCATTAAATATTGAGGAATCTCATTTCAATGGAAGCTCTAGAGAACTCTCACAGGCAAGTCTTCTGAAAGAGTGGCCCAAGGTCACATAAAGCCAGCCACATTGAGGTCTACAATGTGAGGTCCATGTGTGTTTTGACTCTCAACTATTGCTGCCAAGTCTTTCAGAATATAATCAAGTGATATCCTCGCTGAGATTCCCAGTGCTCTGTGGAAAGCCACCCTGGGCCTAGATCTCAGTTTCCAAGGGTGACTCTCATGCGTGGCCTCCGAAAATTCCAACACAATACATGGCAATACTTCTCTAAGGTCAGTTTCAGAACTCAGTCTCCAAGGGGAATCCCACAAGAGTTGAAACCCAGGTGGACGCAGTCATCTTTTCCCACCGCCACACAAATGACAACAATGAAAACCAAAACACTCTCACATGGCCCTCATGTTCCTCCATATAGACACTAATCATAACCTCTGGCTAGAAGTTTCCATGAGGGGCGCAGACCAAGACACTGTCCAAAATAAGCTCCCTTTCCCCTCATTTGCCAAAAGTCAGGGTGGCCTACACACCCTTCCTGTGAACCAGAACTGATCAAATAGGCATGGCGTTAATACTGTCATGCTTTTCCAATTTGAGGCCTACTGACTGTCAGGTATAGATTCTTTATGTGATTTGGAGTCATCAGAAAACCCAAGCACTTCTGCAGGGGTTCAAAGAACTCTTTTGAACTAAAGGATCCTGATTCTTACTTGATGAAGGTCAGGAATCTAATAGAGGAAGGCAAGAGACTCATTTGCCATTTCTGTTTTGAATGCACACATGGAATCTATCTTTTGATGCATCAGGTGCTGAGAATCTAAGCCACAACCTCACACAGAACCAAGAGGCTGATTCAGACACATCCTTTTACAAAGCAATTAAGCAAAGAGCCACAGGTGATGCCCATTCATTTTCATTTGAAAACTGTTTTCTTCAGGCTTCACAAAGGGGTGGCCAGAGGCAAAGACCTTCCTGACATTTAGGGCAACAGAAGAACAGGTAAGCAAAAGACACAAAGCAGGGTTTCTCCACTGAGACTTTCCTGGTCACACTGATATCTGAGTTTTCTGAGATGCTTGACATTCATTTCAGCTATCAAGTACATGGCCATGTCACAGAGCTTGGAGGTGGTATATATCTTGGACACAAAACCATGAGCCTATTCTGGAGAGTGGCCAGAATTCAGGAAGAAAACAGGATCTTAGGAAGATAGAAGGTTTTGCCCATCCAGAAGGCAAGCCGCAGTCCATTAATCAATTGGGCAGGATGAATGCTGGGAAGCTTTCTACTAGACAGGACACATCCATTAATTCATTCTCTTTTCTAATGTCTACAACCACAGACACAGTGGGATACACAGACATAGAAACACTTACATGTCAAACGACTTACTAGAAACAGTCCAATCCAAACCAAACAAACCACATTTCCTACCTATTCTCAGAACATGTGACAAAACCACAAAACCACAACCACTCCCACAAAGGCACCTCCTTCCCCCAAGTAGGTCTGTGACTATCCAGAGTGTCCTCTGACTGGTGGGCTATAAAATGTTCTCCCGAAATCTCCTGTCCTGACTCAGATCTGGTCTCTTTGGCCAACTTTGTGAAGTTGTCAGGAGCCAGCGGTGAGCCACTACCTGCTTTCTCAGAAAAGGTCCCTCTTCAGAGCTCTTCTGGCCTTTGGCCATCCTCACATAGGTAGGTACCAAGAAAGACTGACCCTGTCCTTGGTAAAACTGAACAAGTGAGCCCACTGGGACTGGGACTGAGACTGGCTCTGGGTACCTGTCTTCATGGATCCCAAATTCAGAGAATTCCTTCACCAAGGAAGTGACGTAGGTCACTTCCTTCAGGAACTGAATTAGGTTACTGCCTTGTCAACCAATTTGTCCTAACAGTTGCTTCCAAAGTCCAATGAGTTGGAGGCTGCCCCTTCTTCCAGTGAAACTTTCATAAGTTTGCATGGTATATCAACCATAGGCACCCAAAAAAAGCTCTCCAGATAGGCCTGGTTTGGTCAATCTTCTATACATTAAGAAAAGAAATGTTGATTCAGACACATCCCTTCATGCTAACCAGGTTGTTTGTCATGGAAGATGACTTTTGCTCTCTGACGTCATTCATAGCTGCCTACATTTAATCCAGGGATCATTTCTTTAATGACCTTGGAGGTTCTCAGCAAGTGGAAGATCCCCTAATTTCTGTATTGAAAGACCAACTCTGTCCCTGCTTTTCAGTAAAGATAGATTGAGAGAACAGTGTATGGTCAGGGTTAATAACATGTTCCATTTGGGTTAGGAATCATTCTGCGGGATGAATTATGGTATTGGGAATGTGCGATATTTATAAGAATATAAGTGAAATATAAGTATGAAAACAGACATCTAGGTAATATTTGAAGCCCAGAATTGCATTGGACCCTTGGCTGGGATTCTTAGCTTTGAATTATATTCTGCACAGATGTCTCAGATAAATCAATATACAATGGCATAATTCCTTGTACCTTGGTTGATTGAATGTTGAAGAGAACATCCAGTCAAAAAGAAATAATTTGTAGGATTAGTAAGATTGTTGGTAGGTTTTGAAAGAAGAGTGAGTATAAGATTTGGATGAAAAGATCTTTAGCAATAGGGTTTCGGATAGAGAGTGAATGTAATTGTTAGCACATGTGGAGAGTCTGTCAAAAGGATGAACTGGGGAAAAAAGTAGGAATGCAGATATCAATTGACATTAGGATATCAGGCAAAGTATAAAGTGAGTGATAGAATTATACATTTTCAACAGGGTTGAGTTTGAATATATAATCTTAGGAAGAAACAAACATGTAGTCACCAATAGGATGAACTTTTGAGAGCATTAGGCAATATGGACATGGATGTTTTCCGTAATCCATGCTCACTTTTCATTTAGGCTTTGGTACAAACATAAGTTTGACCTCTTCTTTCTGTGTGCAGAATATTACTGTGGTAAAATGTATATGTAGATCAGGTGACATGAGTATTTCTTCCACCATTTCTGAGAGCAATATTTTGAAGACGTATCAATTATTTTTGGAGGTAAAAATGGTGTACACTGTGTCTATAATTATAGAGATAATGCATGAATAGACCATACTGTAAAGAAATATTATAACTGGTTCTAACTTTAAATAATGGATTGAATTGATATCTGAAAATATACAGAAAATCTTACATTGATATACAATCCTTCATTCCAACCAGTAATATATCTAATGGTTATATCAGCATTATGGTTTTTCATGAAGAATGTGTGAGTTTTGCTTCAAAAGTGATTATGGAAATCGGAAATAATGTGTTTGGAAAGAAGTCTCATGAAAAGACCAGTCAAGAAACCTGGAGGAATACATGTGTTTTGAAGCAGAAAGTGATTGAAAGTGAAACAAATGCCTATAAATTTGTGAACTTGTGGATCAAATATATATACTATGATGTGCGTAAACTGAAGAAATAGTAATGTACCACTGTTACATAAAAATGAACGTCAAAATACACATCATGTCCTCTCCCACAGGAATCTACTTGCATTGATGTTAAACTGGGTCAGTTATTGTAGAAATATTAGGATAATGCCGCAGTCTTGCTGGGCACAATCAGCAGCCACTTGTCAAAAGAAACTAACTTTATTTTTAGAACCACACATGCCAAACAAAACAGCCTCTCAGGAAAAAACCTTCAGAGCCCCAACTGCCACCACTGGCTTCCCAAAACCTCTCCCTCCCACAGGAGCCTCTCTCCGCCTCCCACAATACTCCTGCTCTTGAGGGCGATTGGCTGGGTCATGTGGGCGGAGTCAAAAAAAGTCCCCCAATGAGCAGTTTTGTGGTCTGAAAGGGCAGGGAAACAGCCCATTGAGCATCACCGCAGAGGAGCCAATCAGCTAGGTGTTGCTGGGGCCGCTGTGAGCCAATCATCAGCCGGCAGCTGGAAGTTTGCTGGCAGCAGGAATTTTGCTGGGGCCCCTTCGGCTGTGGCTCTCAACATCTTCGTCTCTCTGTTTAAACAACACGCATGTGGCTTAGGGACCGTGCCTGCCTTAGGTTGTCCAATAGTACATATGGTCTTTACCCGTTAAGTTGGTACCATTGCAATTGGATCTTACCCGTCACTGACTACCCGTCCAGTATAGAGCCACACATGTGGAGAGGTCTTTGTACCAGCGGGGGTGGGTGAGGTTCTTTGCCTCACCTCTGTTGGCCCCCCAAATTTTAGCTGGACGATCATGACACGCAGAAGGGAGGAAGATACACCAAGCCAATTGATGACTCCTTTTGGAAAAATTGTACCACCGATGACATCATCAGCAAATATACCCCAACACTACCACAAGTCGCTGCACCAACAGATAGTTCACAATGCATTTAGGTGAGTTCACAATGTGTCCAGGCAAGTTCTGCAAGCAGTACAGGGATGGCTATTGCAGAAGCTGTAGATTGGTATTATCTTTGATTTCACCTGCACTGGGATGAAGATAGGAACTCTGGCAATAATGTCTAAAGAAAAAAATTATGTAATATTCCAGAAGGCACTAAAACCAAAAAAAAAAATATGTAACATTCCAGAAGGCACATCAAAAACCAAAGTGGCCCAAAAAGCAGTCATTGAGGATGAAGTCTCTCACTTTCCTCTGTAAGGTTCCTGACCTCCATAAAATGAGAATAGGGATTTATTGGGTCAAATGAGTTCTTCAAAACCCTGCAGAGTGTAGCCAATGGGTTATTGGGTTTTTTCATTACTCCAATTCACATCAAGAATCTATACTCCACAGACAGTAGGCCTCAAATTGGAGAAGCAGAGCAGTATTAAAGTCAGGGTTATTTGATCACTCATGGTTCACAGAATGGGTGTCCAGGCCACCCTGACTTTAGGCAAATGAGAGGAAAGGGAGATTATTTTGGACACTGTTTTGGGCTGTGCCCCTCAAGGAAACGTCAAGCCAGAGGTTATGATGAGTGTCTATATGGAAGAAGATGAGGGCCATTTGGGAGTGTTTTGGTTTTCATTGTGGTCATTTATGTGGCAGTAGGAAAAGATGACTGGGTCCAGCAGGGCTTGAACTCTGGTGTGATTCCTCTTAGAGACTGAGTTCTGGAACTGACCTCAGAGAAGTATTGCCATGATTTGTGTTGGGATTTTAGGCGGCCACCCATGAAAGTCGCCCTTTGAAACTGAGATCTAGGCCCGGGGTGGCTTTCCACAGAGCACTGGGAATCTCAGACAGAATATCATATGATGTTATTTTGAAATACTTGCCAGACATAGATGAGAGTCAAAACACACATGGACCTCACATTGTAGACCTCAATTGGCCTGGCTTCATGTGACTATTTGGCCACTCTTTGGAAAGCCTTGCCTGTGAGAGTTCTCCAGAACTTTCATTGAAATGAGCTTCCTCAACATTGAATGATTCCTGAAAGAATTGAAACCCACAATGCCTCCAACTTCATCCTTGTAAAATGGCTAGATAAATACCATGAAATTTTTGAAATTCGCATGATGAGGTGGCACTGGAGAACCTTTGATGTCCTGTTGCTCATCATTAGTGTACCAGACAGTGCCTTGATTGATTGGGTATAATGAAAGTGGTGTAGAACAGAGATGCCGGTTAGATGGAGACTGCGGAGTAGTTGGCCCAGAGTTGTGGTGTGCAGTTGTGTGATAAAATATTTATGGTGGTGCCCTGTGGATCTGCCATTGACTTCCAAATGGCTTTTAGCTAACATGGTGCACCCAGCAGACCCTTATATGCAAAGGCATCTTGTTATATGGAGAGGTTTCAGGGAAATGTTCAGAATCAGGTTGCTATGGTCAAGGGGGCAAGCTATGTGGGATAGAAGCCGGGTTAGTGAGTTCTCCTGGAGACTCTGACCCAGCACATGTCACAGAACTCCCTCCAACACTGTGTCCCAGTTGAACTCCTTGTATTTCTTGAAGCAAATACCAAACTCCCAGTTCAGCACCAAGAAACACCATGAAAATTGGAGGATGACTAAATGGCTTCACAGTCCACATGGTTAGACACTTTGGCCCACTGGACTCTGTTTACCTACAAAGAGAGAATTCAGCACTGCTGCCTCAGGTTCATTGGAAAATAAGAAACCATGTTCTCCAAGTCACATAGATTCAGACCCAGCTTTGATGGTTTCACTACAAATGAAGACAAAGCTCCTGACAACAATATATATTTCAAGTGCCACACCTCAGAGGCAGATTCTCCAGAAGTCTTTTTTTCCAGCAGAGCTCCATGGTTGTGGAGTGTTTACCCAATCCCTTACTTCTGGAAACTCCTCTACCTGCTCCCAGGTTGAGAACTCCTGAGAATTTTCCATTCCAGATATGTATTCACAGATTTTCTAACTCTTCTTCTCTAATTGTGTCTCACTTGGGGCAAAGGTAATGTCAAGGCATTGTTCTAGGTGAGAGTGGGAAGATTATTGTGTAGCACATATTTGCATACACATTGGATACATTATCCTATTTTCCATTTGCAATACTGAATTTCTGACACTAACCCATACCCTACTAGACTATGACTACTATCCTAAAATGATGGAGAAAAAGAAACCTAACAGAATAGAAATACAGGCCTTTTGTAGGAGGCATGGTGTATACTTGGATTTTCCTTTTCCTTTATCAAGGATATGTGTTATAAATCTAGTCAACTTTTCATTGTAATATTTCTCCATGAGTTTTCAAAGTTAACACATATGTAAATTCCTGTCTCCTTTTCTCTGTAGCCTCTTTAGAACATGTATATTTTTATGCATATATAGACTCCTACCTGGTAACACACGTAAATTCTTGTGATCTCACTAACTTTGGAATATACAAATTATGAGAATAGATCACTTCCCCTAAATACTGATGGAACTGAAAATTCAAACTATGGGTGAGCTTCCTAGTGAACAACATCATACATAAATCCATGTTCAGTAAAATGAATATTTTTAGATATGTGGATGATATATATTTCATGATAAATTTCGATTGGCATATGTATTGCTACATTTTATTGTTGTGTGTGTGTGTGTGTGTATATATATATATATATATATATATATATATATATATATATATATATATACCAGATTTTCCAGATTTTCCAAAATATGAAATATATGTGTCTTATTATACACTCCCTAAATTCATTCAAGTTCATGTATGCGATTTAAAATCAACATTTTACATGATTATCATCAGTCTGGCTGGGCACAATTCAGGAGCCAATTGTCAAAAGAAACAAACTTTATTTTTAGAACCACACAAGCCAAACAAAACAGCTTCTCAGGAAAAACCCTCAGAGCCCAACTGCCACCACAGTCTTCCCACAAGCCTCTCCCTCAACCACAAGCCTCCTCCTTTTGAGGCCAATTGGCTGGGTCACATGGGCGGAGCCAAAAAAGTCCACCAATGAGCAGCTCCGTTGTCTGAAAGGGCAGGGAAACATCCCATTGAGCATCACCACAGAGGAGCCAATCAGCTAGATGTTGCTGGGGCCGCTGTGGAGCCAATCATCAGCCGGCAGCTGGAAGTTTGCTGGCAGCTGGAGGTTTCCTGGGGCCCCTTTGGCTGTGGCTCTCAACATCTCCCCCTCTCTGTTTAAACAACGAGCATGTGGCTTAGGGACCATGCCTGCCTTAGGTTGTGCAGTAGTACATATGGTATTTACTGGAGACCCTTGGCTGTGGCTATCAACAGGATTTGTATGTACCATTCTCTGAAGTTAGTTTTCAGTACTAGGAAACAAATATGTATTTCAGGTGGATAAATATTTCTGAGAAAAATCTTGTGAAAAGTTGATTATAAATCCACATACTTGAACATAAATGAATTTAGGGAGTGTAAATAAGATACATATATTTCATATTTTGAAAAATCTGGAGAGAGAGTGTGTGTGTGTGTGTGTGTGTGTGTATACACACACAGACACATACAGATATTAAAATGTAGCAACATATATGCAAATCTAAATTCACTATGAAATATACATCAATCACAGATCCAAAAATATTCAATTTTCTTAACAGGGATTTATGTATAATGTTTTTCTACTAGGAAGCTCACCCATTATTTGAATTATCAGTTCCAACAGCGTTTAGGAGGAGTGATGTCTTCTCACAAATTGTATCTCCCAAGTCAGTCACCTCACAAGAATGTAGGTGTGACACCAGGTAGGATTTGATATGTGCATATAAAAATACATGTGCTGAATAGGCTACAGACAAAGGGAGACAGGAATTCACATATTTGTTAACTTTAAAAACACATGGAGATCTATTTCAATTAAAAATAGACTGGATTTATAACACCTGACATTTATCATGCAAAAGGCAAGATCAATTATACACCATGCCTCCTCTGAACTGCTTGTATTTCAATTCTGTTTGTGTTACTTTTCTGCATGATATTAGAATTAGTAGTCAGAGTCTAGTAGGGTATGGGTTCGTGTCAGGGATTCAGTATTTCGAATGGAAAATTGGAAAATGAATCCAATGTGTATGCAAATACGTGCTACACACAAAAAATTCCCACTTTCATTCAGAACAATGGCTTGAAATAACCACGCTCCATGTAAGAAACAATTAGAGGAGAAGAGTTAGAAAATCTGTGAATACATACGTAGAATGGAAAATGCTCAGTAGTTCACAACCTTTGAGGTGGAAGAGACGTTTCCAAACCTTAGGGACAGGGTAAAACTCCACAAACATGGATCTCTGCTGGCCTAAACACTTCTGGAGATACTGACAATGAGGTTGGGTACTTGAAATATATGTTGATTTCAGAAGCTTTAGCTTCCTTTGTAGTGAGACCATCAAACTTGGGTCTGCATTTTTGTGACCTGGAGGACATGAATTCTTATTGTCCAATGAACATGAGGCAGCAGTGCTGAATTCACTCTTTGTAACTAAACTGTGGCCAATGGGGGATAAGTGTCTCCCCGTCTGGACTTTGAAATCATTTGGTCATCCTCCACTTTTCGTGGTGTTTCTTGCTGCTGCAGTGGGTGTTTTGTATTTGGTTCATGACATACAAGGAGTTAAACTGGGACACAATGCTGGAGGGAGTCCGGTAACGTATGGTGTGTCAGGGTCTGCAGGAGAATGCACCAACCAGGCTTCTATCCCCCATTGCTTGCCCCCTTTACCATAGGAACTTGATTCTGAACATTGCCCTGAAAACTCTCCATGTAACATGATGCCTTTACATACAAAGTTCTGCTAGCTGCACCATGTCAGTCACAAGCCATTTGGAAGCCAATGTAAGATCCACATGACCCCACCACAGATGTATTGTCACACACCTGCACACAACTGCTCTCGGCCTGCCATAAATACTGCTCTGCTTCTCCAATTTGAGGCCTACTTACTGTCAGGTATAGATTCTTTATGTGATTTGGCATCATGAGACAACCCAAGCAGTTCTGCAGGACTTTGAAGAACTCATTTGATCCAAAGGATCCCTATTCTCACTTGATGGAGGTCAGGAACCAAACAGAAGAAGGCAAGAGACTTCATCCACAATGACAGATTTTTTGCCATTTTGGTTTTGGATGCACACATGGGATCTTCTTTAGATCTATCAGGAGCTGAGAATCTTAGCCACAGCCTCAAACAGGGCCTAGTGTCTGACTAACACACATCCCTTTCCAGAGCAATTAAGCAAAGAGCCACAGGTGATGCCCATTCATTTCCATTTGAAAACTGTTTCTTCACGCTTCACAAAGGGGTGGCCTGAGGCAAAGACCTTCCTGACATTCAAGGCAACAGAAACATAGATAAGCAAATGGAGCCAAGCAGGGTTTCTCCACTGAGACTTTACTGGTCACACTGATATCTGAGTTTTCTGAGATGTTCCCATTCCCTTCAGCTATCAAGGACATGGCCATGTCACAGAGTTTGGAGGTGGTACATATCTTGGACAATAAACCATGATACTATTCTGGAGAGTAGCCAGAATTCAGGAAGAAAACAGCAACGTAGGAAGTTAGTAGGTGTTTCCCATCCATAAGGCAAGCAACAGTCCATTAATCAATTGTGCAGGATGAATGCTGTGAAGCTTTCTACTAGACAGGACACCTCCATTGATGCATTCTCGTTTCTAATGTCTAAAACCACGGACACAGTGGCTACACAGACATAGAAACACTCGCCTTGTCTATAGACTTACTAGAAACAGTCGACTCCAAACCAAACCAACCACCTTTCCTACCTATTCTCAGAACATGAAACAAAACCGCAAACTCACACCCACAACCAAAAAGGCACCTCCTTCCCAAAAATAGGTCTTTAACTATCTGGAGTGTCCTCTGACTGGTGGGCCATACTATGTTCCACTCGAAATGGCCTGTCTGGTCTCAGATCTTGTCTCCTTGGCCAACTCTGTTATTCTGCGAGGAGCCTGCTGTTAGCCACAACCTGCTGTCTCAAGAAAGGCCCCTCTTCAGAGCTCTACTGGCATTTGGCCATCCTCACATCAGTAGGTACCAAGAAGGCCTGACTCTGTACTTGGTAAATCCAAACAAGTGAGCCCACTGGGACTGGGACTGGGACTGGCTCTTGGTGCCTGGCTTCTTGCATCCCAATTTCAGAGAGTTCCTTCACCAAGGAAATGAGGTATGTCACTTTCTTTGCAACTGAATGAGGTCACTGCCTTGGCAACAACTTTGTCCTAAGACTTGCTTCCAATGGTTCCATGAGTTGGAGGGTGCCCCTACTTCCTGTGACAATTTGACTAGTTAGAATGGTATATCAAAATAGACACCATGGAACAGCTCTACACGCAGGCCTGGTTAGGTTCATCTTCTCTACATTAAGAAGAGAGAGTCTGATGCATACACATCCCTTCATCCTGTCCAGGTTGTTTGCCATGGAAGATGGCTTTTGCTCATGCAGGTCCTTCATAGCTGCCTACATCTTCTCCAGGGATCATTTCTGCATCGAACTTTGAGGTTCTCAGCAGTTGGAAGATAACCTACATCCCTAATTGAAAGAATAGCCCTGTCCCTGCTCTTTTGTAATGTTAGATTGAGGCAACAGTGTATGGTTAGGGTTAATAACACGTTTGATTTGGGTTAGGAATCATTCTGCGGGATGAATAAGGTTATTGGGAACCTGCAATATATAGAAATATAGTGGCTAAATATAAGTATGAAAACAGAAATCTAGGTAAGATTTGAAGCTCAGAAGTGCATTTGGCAATAGATTGGGACACGTAGCTTTGAATTATGTTCTGCATACATGTTTCAGAAAAATCGATATACTATGGCATAGGACCTTGTACCTCGGATGATTGAATGTAGTAGAGTACATCCACTCAAAAAGGGATAGTCGATAGGATCAGGAAGATAGTCAGTATGTTTCGGAAGAAGATAGAGTATAGGATTTGGACCAAAGTTCATTAGCAATAGGGTTTCGGTTAGAGAGTGAATGTCAATGTCAGCACATGTGAAGGGTCAGTCACAATGTTGAACTGGAAAAAATATGTAGGAAAGTAGATATCAATAGAGACATTAGGAAATCAGGCAAAGTATAAAGTGAGTGAAAAAACTAGACATTTCCAATAGTTTTGAGGTTGAATATATAATCTTAGGAAGAAACAAAAATGTGGTCACCAATAGGATTGACATTTGAGAGCATTAGGCAACCTGGATATGGATGTTTTAGTAATCCATGTTCAGTTTCCATTTAGGCTTTGGTACAATCATACGTGTGACTTTTGCATTTTGTGTCCAGAATATTACTATGATAACATGCATATGTAGATCAGGTGACATGAGTATTTCTTCCACCATTTCTGGGAGCAATATTTAGAAGACTAATAAATTAGTATTGGGGGTACTAAGAGGTGTACCCTGTGTCTATGAATATAGAGATAATGCATGAATAGACAATATAGTGAATAAATAATATAAAAGGTTCCACTTTAAATGATGGAATAAACTGATATAAGAGAATATATAAAAAATACTATATTGTTATAAAATCATTCATTCCAACCAGTTATACATCTAGTGGTGATATTATAGTTATGGTTTATCATGAAGTGAGTGTCAGTTTTGCTTCAAAAGTGATAAAAAAAATCAAAAATAATATATTTCGAAAGAAGTCTCATTATAAGACCAGTCAAGAAACCTGGAAGAATCCATGTGTTCTGAAGCAGGAAGTGATTGAAAGTGAAACAAATGCCTATAAGTTTGCTAACTTGTGGATGAAATATATATCCTATGATGTGCATAAATTGAAGAAATAGTAATGTACCAGTGTTGAATTAAAATGAATTTCAAAATACACATCATGTCACATAGGAATGTACTTGCATTGATGTTAAACTGGGTCAGTTACTGTAGAATTATTAGTATTTGTATGCAACATTAACTGAAGTTAGTTTTCAGTACTGGAAACAATATGTATTTCAGGTGGATGAATATTTCTGAGAATGATCTTGTGAAAAGTTGATTATAAATCCATATACATGAACATGAATGAATTTAGGGAGTGCATATAAGAAACATATATTTCATATTTTGAAAAATCTGGAGAGTGTATATATATATATATATATATATATATATATATATATACACAAAAAAACACACACAGACAATAAATTAGCAATCAAATTTATCATGAAATATATATCCTCCACAGATGCAAAATTATTTCTTTTAGAACATGTATTTATGTATAATGTTGTTCTTCTAGGAAACACACCCCTAGGTTAAATTTTCAGTTCCAACAGAGTTTAACAGGAGTGATCACTTCTCACAAATTGTATTTGCCAAATTAGCCACCTCACAAAATGTAGGTGTGATACCAGGTAGTGTTCCATATGTGCATTTAAAAATACATGTGCTGAATAGGCTACAGAGAAAGGGAGATAGGTATTCACATATTTGTTAACATTAAAAACACATGGAGAACTATTTCAATTAAAAATTGACTAGATTTATAACACCTACAATTAATCATGCAAAAAACAAGTCCAACTATACACTATGATTCCTCTGAACTGCTTGTATTCCTATTCTGTTTGTGTTATTTTTCTCCATCATATTAGGAGTAGTAGTCAGAGTCTATTAGGGTATGCGTTAGTGTCAAGGATTCAGTATTTCGAATGGAAATATGGAAAATGACTCTAATTGGTATGCAAATATGTGCTACACAAAAATGTTCACACTCTCATCCAGAAGATTGCCTTGACATTACCTTAGTTCCAAGTAAGATACAATTAGAGGAGAAAAGTTAGAAAATCTGTAAATACATATCAGGAATAAAAAATGCTCAGGAGTTCACAAACTTGTAGGTGGTAGAGGAGTTTCCAAAAGTAAGGGACAGGGTAAACACTCCACAAACATTGAGCTCTGCTTGTGTAAAGACTTCTTGAGAAACTCTCTGAGGTTGGGCTCTTAAAATACATGTTGTTGTCAGGAGCTTTAGCTTCCTTTGTTGTGTGACCATCAAATCTGGGTGTGCAAATATGTGACCTGAAGGACATTGTTTCTAATTTTCCAATGAAAATGAGGCAGCAGTGCTGAATACTCTTTTTGTAGTTAAACTATGGCCACTGGGGTGTAAGTGTCTCCCCGGGTTGACTGTGAAGCCATTTGGTCATGCTCCAATTTTCGTGGTGTTACTCCTTGGTGCACTGGGAGTTTGGTATTTGCTTCATGAAATACAAGGAGTTCAACTGGGACACAGTGCTGGAGGGAGTTCTGTCACGTGTGGAGGGACACAGTCTGCATGAGAATGTACCAACCAGGATTCTGTCCCACATAGGTTGCCCCTTTGTCCATAGCAACCTGATTCTGAACATTGCCCAGAAACCTATCCATATAACAAGATGCCTTTACATATAAGGGTCTGCTGGCTGTACCCTGTCAGTCACAAGGCAATTGGAAGCCAATGGCAGATCCACATGCCCCAACACACATGTTTTATCACACACCTTCACACCTATGCTCTAGTCCCACTAATGAACAGGCTCCAACATACTGGCATCACTGTTCTACACAATTTTCATGAAACCCAGTCAGTCAAGGCACTGTGAGATACACTCATGATCAGCAGCAGGACATCCAAAAGTTTTCCAGTGCCACCTGGTTATGGGAATTTCAAAAGTTTCATGGTATTTATCAAGCCATTTTTTGAGGATAAAGTTGGAGGCTCTGTGGGTTTCAATTCATTCAGGAACCATTAAATGTTGAAGAAGCTCATTTCAATGAAAGATCTTGAGAACACTCACAGGCAAGTCTTCCCAAAGAGTGGCCAAAAGGTCACATGAAGTCAGGCCCATTGAGGTCCACAATGTGAGGTCCATGTGTGTTTTGACTCTCAACTGTGGCTTTAAAGAATTTCAGAATAAAATCATGTGATATCCAGGCTGAGATTCCCAGTGCTCTGGGCAAAGCCACCCTGCACCTAGATCTCCCTGCACCACAATTAATACCTGAGATCTAGGTTGCATGGCCTAGTAAAATCCAAACACAATTCATGACAATACTTCTCTGATGTCACTTCCAGAATTCAGTCTCTAAGGAGAATCATACCAGAGTTCAAGCCCAGGTGGACCCAGTCATCTGTTCCAAGCGCCAAACAAATTACCACAATTCAAAACAAAATGCTCCCACATGCCCCTTATCTTCTTCAATTTGAGGCCAAATGACTGTGGGGTTTAGATTCTTTATGTAAATTGGATTCATGCGAAAACCCAAGCACCTATGGGCTAAACTCTGCAGGGCTTTAAAGAACTCATTTGACCCAAAGGATCCCTATTTTCACTGGATGGATGTCAGGGCCATTAGAGAGGAAGGTGAGAGTCTTCATCCACAATAACTGCTCTTTTGTCCATTTTGGTTTTGGATGCACCCATGGGATCTTTCTTTAGATCCATCAGGTGCTGAGAATCTAAGCCACAGCCTCACACAGGGCCAAGAGGCTGATTCAGACACATCTCTTTCCAAAGCAATTAAGCAAAGAGCAAAACACACACAGACATTATAAAGTGGCAATATATATGCCAATTGAAATTCATGATGAAATATATATCATCCACAGATCCAAAAATATTAATTTTACTGAACATGGATTTATGAATAATGTTGTTCAACTAGAAAGGTTACCCTTAGGCTGAATTTTATGATAAAATAGCGTTTAGGAGGAGTGATCTCTTGTCATAATTTGTATCTGCCATGTCAGCCACCTCACAAGAATGTATATGTGATACCAGGTAGGATTCAATATGTTTATATAAAAATGCATGTGATGAATAGGCTACAGAGAAAAGGATACAGGAATTCACATATTTATTAACTTTAAAAACACAAGGAGAACTATTTCAATTAAAAATTAACTAGATTTATAACACCTACCTTACATAATGCAAAAGGCAAGTCCAACTATACACCATGCCTCTTCTGAACTGCTTGTATTTCTATTGTGTTTGTATGCACTGTGGGTTTCAAGAACCATTAAATGTTGAGGAAGCTCATTTCAATGAAACTCTTGAGAACTCTCATAGGCAAGGCTTCCCAAAGAGTGACCAAAAGGTTAGATATAGCCAGGCCCATTGAGGTCTACAATGTGAGGTCCATGTGTGTTTTGACTCTCAACTATGGCTACCAAGTCTTTAAGAATAAAATCATGGGATATCTTTGCTGAAATTCCCAGTGCTCTGTGGAAAGCCACCCTCGGCCTTGGTCTTAGTTTCCAAGGGCGACTCTCATGCTTGACCTCTTAAAATATCACCACAATTCATGGCAATACTTCTTTGAGTTCAGTTCCAGAAGTCAGTCTCTAAGGGGAATCACACAAGAATTCAAGCCCAGGTGGACCCAGTCATCTCTTCCAACCGTCACACAAATGACCACAATTAATACCAAAACACTCTCACATGGCCCTCCTCTTCTTCTATAAAGGCACTCATCATAACATCTGGCTGGAGGTTTCCATGAGGGGCACAGCCCAAGACAGTGTCCCAAATAAGCTCCCTTGCCACTCATTTGCCTAAATTCAGGGTGGCTTGGACACCCTTCTTGTGCACCAGGAGTGATCTGAAAGGGTAAAATAAATTGAAATTAAAGTGTAAAAGTTGAAGTGTAAAAGACCGGGTTTTGTAAAGTTTCTAAGCTGCAAGGCCTGAGTTAAAATGTAAAGGACCAGGTATTGTTAAGTTCCTATGCTACATGCAAAACCTGAAATTCCTGTAGCTTGTAGTACAATTCCGGACTGCCCAGTAAATATTCCCCCTGACCGCCTGGTTGTTTAATAACCTAGGACCCTGTGTGGCCTGGCACATAGGCATCGCAAGGCCTAAACCAATCTGTTTGAATGTGTACCTCGCTTTAGAACTCACCTATCACTCCCGCCTGACCCGTTCCTGCCAATGAATGAACTAATCATGTTTAGGAATTGTTGTTTGATTTTTCTGCGGTGTATGTTGATTTCTTAAAGGAGACTGTGATATATGTAAAGTCCCGCCCTCCCCAAAAAGTGTACTTAAGCACTGCTCAACCCCTGCTCGGGGCTCTGGGCTGCTCTCCCTTCTTGAGTGAGCACGTAGCCCCAGCATGCTGGATTGGATCCTCAATGAACGCCTTTTTCTGTTGCATGAGCCGCGTTCTCTTGGTGGTCTCTTCCTCCGACGTTCACCGGACCCTTACATTTGGTGCGTTGGCCAGGAATCACACAGCATAGGACAAGGACACACCAACAGACCCCTCTGGAGGTAAGTAAGGCGCTTCTTTTCATTTTTCCTTGTGATAACTCAGAGCTTTTTGTTCAGGTTCCATTTTTCCGTTTTTGGTTTGGGTTGGCAGAGTGGCTTCCAGCGGAGAATGTAAGTTCCCCCTGTCAGTGGTGGACAAACGTGTCCTAAAGCCACAGCCCATGTCCTTGCAAGGGATGCCTTGGAGGACTCGGGGAGTGACGGATGTGCTCTCATTAGGTGAGGAGGGACGAATGAGCCCACATTAGGTGACTCTGCTGGCAACCCATCATATCTTGCTGACTACTTTTTTCTCTCAGGTTGAATTCACTGTCTGTCTTTGTGGTCTAACCCATCAGGTTTTGACAGTTACTAGGTTCTAATCTTTACTTCTGAACTCGTGTTAAATGTTAACTGTGTGTACATGTTTGTGTCACGTTTGTATTGTCCTTGTCTCTGTTTGAGAAACTCTCATTATGGGACAAAGCCATTCCATGCCTCTTTCCTTGAAGCCATTCCTGGTCCCTGCCTCCAATCTGACCCCTTCACCCAGGATCCTATCACTCAAACCTTCTACTCCTCCCCCTCTTCCCTCCATTCTCTCTGAGTCACAAGATTGTAGATCTTGGGGTTGTGAACAAACGGGAGCTGCATGATGGTCTTTGTGTGTCATTTTATCTGTGTTTCTGTTAAATGTGATGGCATTGTTTGGTCCGATGCAGAGTCCCGAGTTCCAACCTGCATTACATATGTGGAAGTTACTTTAGCTAAATTTTAAACTAATGCTTCTCCTGTGAGGGACCAAAAGTCAATAGAACAGCCAGTTTTTCTGTTCTCACCTTTTCACCTCTCTTAGCTGTGCTTTAAAGAACTTTGATAAACTTTACTCCCCTTTGTTAAGCAACATTACGGAAGCAGTGATTTCTTTTCTTCCCGTAGTTGGATTGAGCATGCCCACTGCAGAGGGAAATGTCTGGGGTCTAAGAACTTTGATATCTCGCTTAAACTTTTCTCAAAACCCTGTTCTCATTATTAAATTGGCATTAATTGGCTTTGGGATGGGAACCAAGCCTTCAGTCATAAATTTTGACACCCCAGAGGGGACTTTAAATAAACCCCACTCTGCCCTCTTGGGGAAGCCTAGCACTCAAAACAACTGAAGCAGAGAATGAAATTTTTGGGAGCTGACTACTGCAAAGTTGGGAGACATAGAATATGCCTGGTGCCTGGGGTCAAAGCAAACCAGAGGAACTAATCCTGTAAGTAAATGGTGAGGCTAAGGGACTCCCAGCAGCTGCCAGATCCTTTTTGCTGTGGGGAACTCCCTTATTCCTTACGTGCACTTTAAGGATTTCTCCACCTCTGTTTACTTAACAAAAGGGACAATGAATGCATTAATATGTTGATATTATAGATTGTTTCTTGGGGATGATCTAGGGTGAATGTGTATCTAGAAATGATTTTTTTTTATTTTAACCATCTGGTATCTAAATGGGTTTCTAAAGCATTGCACTATCTTACAGTTAAAAGTTGGGTTTAAACAATTGTTTAGTTTGATTTCAGGTAGTTCATGCTAGGAAACTTAAATACTTAGGGTAAAAAAAAAATAAAGAGTTTTAATTTTGAACTAGACAGCCTGAAAAAATTTCACTAGATATATCAGTGCATTAACTTGGGAAGAGATAATAAATTATGATATGGTATCTATTCCCATCAGTGTGTAAGATTTTAAAAAATGGTACTAAATTAAAACGTTGGTCTGGCTTATTGAAATGACATTAATTAGCAACAGTCTTGGAAATTTTTAAAGCTTAATTTCGGATACACATGGTAGCATGTGGTTCTTTTTAAAAATTTTTCAGCCAATTTAATTTAACTTAATACTATTAGAAACTTCATAACAAAGAAAGGGGCTTAAGGATCCTATTGAAACTTCTTCTGATGGTGGCATTAATATTATCAAAAAATGATCCTATTTTCAGTTTTGTGTGAGCAAGTTTTTCTAGTGTAGAAAAATCTAAAGAAATAAAATTTTGAGAATTACATCTTAAACTTGCATCAAAATTTTCAACATCCAAACCTGGAAATTATGACTTAAAGATAAATGCCTTAGGCGTGAGGTTTCTTCTCAGAATTCCAGTCTTTCCAGTTTTCCAGACCTCAGCCAGGACTTACTTTGATATGCAAATAAAAGAAGCCTGCAGCACTCAGCAGGAGACAGATAAAAAAAGTAAATGTGTCTTTTTACCTGAACTCAAACTAGACCTAACCAAAAAAGTATATAATATGGTATTTACTAATTACTGGCCAGTCATCATTTTTAGGACTCTTGCTTTTCTTAGATTCTGTAATTTTTTTTTTGAGCTCATGATCTTGATTCTGCTGATGGGTTAATGTTTTCTGATCAGTTCTATTTTTGATCGACTCTGGAGTTTTCAGCATTGCAATGGAGATTTCACCTGAAAAAAGCTACAAGGCCTTTACTATTGTGTTATGTGTTACATTTTTGTTACGTGTTGTATGTTGGTATGTCTGTATGTGTGTATGTCCATATATCATGCAGGGATATGACAATTGACAGATGAGGAGCGCTCATGAAAAATTTAAAAATGTATCCAAATGTCTTTGATTCACGTGATTCATATGTTTTAATTCAAATTGGGTAAACAGATAAAAATAAAGATGTCTTTAAAATTAGGCCAATAAGTTTTCTAGGTTTTCAAAAAGGCCCTAATAAAATGTAGATGTCTATAAAATAATCTGCTTAAATTCAGAAATTGAAAAGCATTGTATTAAAATGTGAACAGAAAGAGGTTAGTAGATGGAAAAGAGAAACTAAAAGGTTCTAGATATAGATATAATAGAGGAAAAACGTGTTTCTGGATAAGAGAGTCTATATGATTAAGTAATTAAAAGGGTTTAAGTAAATAATAAAAAAAGGTGTGTGTAACTTGGTTATATGTGTAAGTTTTGAGCAAGTAATCTTAAAAAATTAAACAGCTGGTAAAACAAGTACTGTTTTTATTAAATTGTGCCATGTTATTTCTTTAAAATCTAAACTTGTTTAATACAAAAACATCAATGTAATTGTGGTGTTAATGTGTTCATATCTTCCAGGTATACAAGTCTGTAAGGTAGAAGCTTGCAAAGACCATTGTATCAAGCTGGTGTTCTAAGGTTGTATGGTAATTCTAGGCTTAAAAGAAAAACATGTTGGAGTGTTGGAGAGTTATGTATATCATTTGTGTTCTATAATTGGACTTGTTATCAATAAGATATGTACAGTTCCATGTTACTTTTTACACTGAGATACAATCTAAAACTATTTTTAACTTAATGAGAGCCAAATCTGTGAAGGTTTTATTGTAAACTCAAAGGTAATGCCCATTCATTTCCATGTGAAAACTGTTTTCTTCAGGCTTCACAAAGGGGTGGCCTGAGACAAAGACTTTCCTGATATTCAGGGCAACATAACAATAGGTAATCAAAAGGCCCAAAGCAGGGTTTCTCCAC
Source organism: Callospermophilus lateralis (assembly GCF_048772815.1). NCBI lineage: Eukaryota > Metazoa > Chordata > Mammalia > Rodentia > Sciuridae > Callospermophilus > Callospermophilus lateralis. The sequence goes on from NW_027512609.1 coordinate 121,089, forward strand.
TGAGACTTTACTGGCTACACTGATATCTGAGTTTTCTGAGATGCTTGCCATTCCCTTCAGCTACCAGTACATGGCCATGTCACAGAGCTTGGAAGTGGTACATATATTTGACACAAAATCATGAGCCTATTCTGGAGAGTGGCCAGAATTCAGGAAGAAAACAGGAACGTAGGAAGATAGTTGGTGTTGCCCATTGATAAGGCAAGCCACACTCCATTCATAAATTGTGCCGGATGAATGCTGGGAAGTTTTCTCCTTGAGAGGATACACCCATTGAGGCATTATCTTTTCTAATGTCTACAACCACGAAAACAGTGGGATACACAGACCTAAAAACACTCGCCTTGTCAAAGGACTAACTAGAAACAGTCCACTCCAAACCAAACACACCCCCTTTCCTAACTATTCTCAGAACAAAAGAAAAAACCACAAACCCACACCCACAACCACAAAGGCACCTCCTTCCCCCAAGTGGGTCTGGAACTATCCAGAGTGTCCTCTGACTGGAGGGCCATACTATGTTCCCCAGAAATGGTCTGTCCTGTCTCAGATCTGGACTCCTTGGTCAACTCTGTGAAGTTGTCAGGAGCCAGCAGTGAGCCTCTATCTGTTTTCTCCGGAAGGGCCCCTCTTCAGAATTTTTCTGGAATTTGGCCATTCTCACATAAGTAGGTACCACAAAAGACTGACTCTGTCCTTGGAAAATCCAAACAAGTAAGAACACTGGAACTGGTGCTGGGACTGGGCCTGGGTGCCTAGATTCCTGGAACCCAAATTTGGAGAGTTCCATCAACAAGGATGTGAGGTGAGGTCACTTCCTTTAGTAACTGAGTGAGGTCACTGCCTTGGCAACCAACTTGTCCTAACATTTGCTTCCTAAGGTCTCATAACATGGAGGATGTCCCTACTTCCTGTGACACTTTCACAAGTTAGAATGGTAAAGAAACAATAGTCACCTCTGAACAGCTCTCCACACAGGCCTCTCCTCTACATTAAGAAGAGAGAATCTGATTCAGACACAACCCTTCATCCTGACCAGGCTGTTTGCCATGGAAGATGCCTTTTGCTCTCTCAGATCCTTCATAGCTGCCTACATCTTCTCCAGGGTTCATTTCTGCATGGAACTTTGAAGTTTTCAGCAGGTGGAAGATCCCCTGCATTCCTGTATTGTAAGACCAAATCTTTCCCTGCTTTTCTGAACACTTAGATTGAGGGAACAGTGTATGGTTAGGGTTAACAATATGTTCTATTAAAACCAAAATACTCCCACATAGCCCTCATATTCTTCCATGTAGACATTCATCATAACCTCTGGCTGGAGGTTTCCATAAGGGGCGCAGCCCAAGACAGTGTCCAAAATAAGTTCCCTTGCCCCTCATTTTCCTAAAGTCAGGGTTTCCTGGACACCCTTCCTGTAAACCAGGATTGATCAAATAGGCCTGCCAGTAATACTGCTCTGTTTCTTCATTTTGAAGCCTACTGACTGTGAGGTATAGATTCTTTATGTGATTTGGAGTCATGTGAGAACCCAAGCACTGCTGCAGGGCTTTGAAGAACTCATTTGTCTCAAAGGATCCCTATACTTACTTAATGGAGGTCAGGAACTTAACAGAGGAAGCAAGAGACTTCATCCACAATGACTGATCTTTTTGCCATTTTGGTTTTGGATGCACACATGGGATCTTTCTTTAGATCCATCAGGTGCTGATAATCAAAGCCACAGCCTCTCTCAGAGCCGAAAGGATGATTCAGACACATCCCTTTCCAAAGCAATTAAGCAAAGAGCCACAAGTGATGCTCATTCATTTCCAATTGAAAGCACTTTTCTTCAGGCTTCACAAACTGGTGGCCTGAGGAAAAGACCTTCCTGACATTCAGGTCAACAGAACAGTAGGTAAGCAAAAGGCACAAAGCAGGGTTTCTCTACTGAGACTTTACTGGTCACACTGATATCCGAGTTTTCAGAGATGCTCCCAATTCCCTTCATCTATCCAGTACATGGCCATGTCACAGAACTCGACGAAGGTCCATATCTTGGACAAAAAAACATGAGCCTATTCTGGAGAGTGGCCAGAATTCAGGAAGAAAACAGGAACTAAGGAAAGAAGTAGGTGTTGTCTACAACCATGAAAACAGTGGGATACACAGACCTAAAAACACTCGCCTTGTCAAATGACTTACTAAAAACAGTCCACTCCAAACCAAACATACTGCCTTTCCTACCTATTCTCAGAACATGATAAAAAAACACAAATTCACACCCACACCCACAAAGGCACCTCCTTCCCCCAAGTAGGTCTGTGACTATCCAGAGTGTCCTCACACTGATGGGCCTTACTCTGCTCCCTCGAAATGGACTGTCCTGTCTCAGATCAGGTCTCCTTTACCAACTCTGTAAAGTTTTCAGCATCAATCAGTGAGTCACTACCTGCTTTCTCAGGAAAGGCCCCTCTTCAGAGCTTTCCTGGCATTTAGCCATCCACACATCAGTATGTACCAAAAAGACTGACTCTGTCCTTGGTAAATCCAAACAAGTGAACCCACTGGGACTGGGACTGGGACTGGCTCTGAGTGCCTGGCTTCCTGGATCCCAAGTTCAGAGAGTTCCATCACCAAGGAAGTGAGGTAGGTCACTTCCTTCAGGAACTGAATGAGGTCACTACCTTGGTAACCACTTTATCCTAACATTTGCTTCCAAGGGTCCCACGAGAGAGAGGCTTCCCCTACTTCCTGTGTCACATTCACAAGATAGAATGGTATATCAACCATAGGCACATGTTAACAGCTCTCCACACAGACCTGGTTTGGTCCATCTTCTCTACTTTAAGAAAAGAGAGGCTTATTCAGACACATCGCTTCATCCTGACCAGGTATTTTACCAAGGAAGATTACTGTTGCTCTCTCAGGTCCTTCATAGCTGCCTACATCTTCTTCAGGGTTTATTTCTGCATGGAACTTGAGGTTCTCAACAGGTGGAAGATCCCCTACCTACCTGTATTATAACACCAACTCTGTCCCTGGTCTTTGTAAAGTTAAATTGAGGGAACAGTGCATGGTTAGGGTTAATAACATGTTCAATTTGGGTTAGGAATCATTCTGCGAGATGAATAATGGTATTGGGGACCTCCGATATTTACAAGCATATATAGGTGTAATATAAGTATGAATACAGAAATCTAGGAAAGATTTGAAACCCAGATGAACACTGGGCCCTTGATTGGGATACTTAGCTTTGAATTATTTCCGCAAAGTTGTCTCAAATAAATCGTTATACAATGGCATAGGACCTTGTACCTTGGATGACTGAATGAGGAAGAGATCCTCCAGACAAAAAGGGATAGTTCCAAAAGTTATTTAGATATAGGGTTTTGGTTAGAGAGTGAATGCAAATGTCAGCATATGTGAAGAGTCAGTCACAGTGATGAACTGGGGAAAATGTGTAGGAAAGCAGATATCAATAGAGACATTAGGAAATCAGGGAAAGTACAAAGTGAGTAATAGGATAAGACGTTTTTAACAGTGTTGAGTTTGAATATATAATCTTAGGAAGAAACAAATATGTAGTCACCAATAGGAATGATATTTGAGATCATTAGTTAATCAGGACATGGATGTTGTTAGTAATACATGCTCACATTAAATTTAGGCTTTGGTACAATCATAAGGGTGTCCGTTGCATTTTTTGTCAGGAATATTACTGTGATGAAATGTAAATGTATATCAGGTGACTACAGTATTTCTTCAAACATTTCTGAAAGCAACATTTTAAGACTTATAAATTAGTATTGGGGACACAAGTACGTGTACCCTGTGCCTATGATTATAAAGATGATGCCTTAATAGACCATACTGTAAATAAATAATATAACTTGATCAAACTTTAAATAATGGATTGAATTGATATCTGAAAATATATAGGAAATCTTATATTGATATACATAAGTTCATTCTAACCAGTTATACATCTAATGGTAATTTTAGCATTATGGTTTATCATGAAGAGTGTGGGAGTTTTGCTTCAAAAATGATTATGGAAATCGAAAATAATGTGTTTGGAAATAATCTCATGAAAAGTACAGTCAAGAAACATGGAGGAATACATATATTCTGAAGCAGGAAGTAATTGCAAGTGAACCAAATGCGTACAGATTTGTTAACTTGTGGATGAAAAGTATTATCTTATAATGTCCATAAACTGAAGAAATAGTAATGTACCAGTGTTGAATAAAAATTAACTTCAAAATACACATCATGTCCCATAGGATTTTACTTGCATTGATGTTAAACTGGGTCAGTTACTGTACAAATATTAGGATTTGTAAGCATCTTTCAGCGAAGTTAGTTTTCAGTACTGGGAAATAAATATGTATTTCATGTGGATGAATATTTCTGAGAATAATTTTGTGAAAATTTGATTATAAATCCACATATAGGAACATGAGTTAAATTAGTGAGTGTAAAATAAGACACATATATTTCATATTTTGAATAATCTGGAGAAAAAAAAAATATATATATATATATATATATATAAAGATACAAACACAGACATTAAAATGTAGTAATATGTATGCCAATCAAAATTCATCATGAAATATATATCATCCTCATATCCAAAACTATTCTTTTTACTGAGCATGGATTTATGTATAATGCTGTTCATCTAGGAAATTCACCCATATGTTGAATTTTCAGTTCCATCAGTATTTAGGGGGAGTGATCTCTTCTCACAATTTGTATCTTCCTAAAACAGCAAGCTCACAAGAATGTACGTGTGATACCAGGTAGGATACTAAATATGCGTAATAAATTTCATGAGATGAATAGGGTACAGAGAAAGGGAGACAGAAATGTACATATGTGTTAACTTTAAAAACTCATGGAGAAGTATTACAATGAAAAGTTGACTAGATTTATAACACATTCACTTGATAAAGCAGAAGGCAAGTCCTAGTATACACCATGCCTCCTATGAACGGCCTGTATTTCTATTCTGTTAGGTTTCTTTTTCTACATCATATTAAGATTAGTAGTCAGAGTCTAGTAGGGTATGGGTTAGTGACAGGGATTCAGTATTTCTAATGGAAAATAGGAAAATGAATCTAATGTGTATGCAAATATTTGCTAGACAAAAATCTTCCCACTGTCCTCCAAAACAATGCCTTGATATTTCCTTCGCCACAAGTAATACACAATTAGTGGAGAAGAGTTTGAAAGTCTGTGAATATATATCTGGAAAAGAAAATGCTCAGGAGTTCACAACCTTGGAGGTGGTAGTGGAATTTCCAAAAGTAAGGTACAGGGTAAACACTCCACAAACATGGAACTCTGGTGGCCTAATGAGTTGTTGAGAAACTGCCTCTGAGTTTGGGCCCTTGAAAAATTTGTTGTTGTCAGGAGCTTTAGCTTCCTTTGTATTGAGACCATCAAACCTGGGTCGGCATCTATGTGACCTGGATGACATGGTTCCTTATATGCTATTGAACATGAGGCAGAAGTTCTGAATTTTCCCTTTGTTAGTAAACTGAGGACACTGGGGTCTAAGTGTCTAACCATGTGATCTGTGAAGCCATTTGGTCATACTCCACTTTTCGTGGTGTTTCTTACTGCTGCACTGGGAGTTTGGTATTGGCTTCACGTAATACAAGGAGAAAAACTGGGACACAGTGCTAGAGGGAGTACTCTGACGTGTAGTGGATGAGGGTCTGCAGGAGAATGCACCAACCAGGCTTCTATCCCAAAAAGCTTGCACCCATGTCCATAGCAACCTGATTCTGAACATTGCCCTGAAACCTCTCCATATAACAAGGTCCCTTTACTTGTAAGGTTCTGCTGGCTGCACCATGTCAGTCACAAATCATTCGGAAACCAATGGCAGAACCACGTGTCCCCACGACAGATGTTTTATCATACACCTGCCCACCACTGCTCTGGGCCCACTAGTCAGCAGGCTCCAACTTTCTGGCATCTCTCTTCTCACCATTTTCATGAAACCCAGTCAATCAATGCAATGTCTGGTACACTCGTGATCAGCAACAGATATCCAAAGGTTCTCCAGTGCCACCTGTTCATGGGAATTTAAAAAATTCATGGTATTTATATAGCCAATTTTCAAGGATGAATTTAGAGGCACTGTGGCTTTCAATTTATTCAGGAACCATGAAATGGTGAGGAAGATTATTTCAATTAAAGCTCAGGAGAACTCTCAGAGGCAAGGCTTCCCAAAGAGTGGCCAAAAGGTCACATTAAGCCAGGCCCATTGAGGTCTACAATTGAGGTCCATGTGTGTTTTGACTCTCAACAATGGCTGCCACGTCTTTCTGAATAAAGTCATGTGATATCCTGGCTGAGATTCCCAGTGCTCTTTGGAAAGCTATCCTGGGCCTAGATCTCAGTCTCCAAGGGCAACTCTCATGTGTGGCCTCCTAAAATCCCAACACAATTCATGTCAATACTTCTCTGAGTTCATTTCCAGAACTCAGTCTCTAAGGGGAATCACTCCAGAGTTCAAGCCCATGTGGACCCAGTCATCTCTTCCAACTACCACACAAATGACCACAACTAAACCAAAACACTCCCACATGGCCCTCATCTTCTTCAATATAAACTCTCATCATAACTTCTTGCTGGAGGTTTCCATGAGGGGCACAGCCTAAGACAGTGTCCAAAATAAGCTCATTTGCCCCTTATTTGCCTAAATTCAGGGTGGCCTGGAAACCCTTCCTGTGAATCAGGTGTGATCAAATAGGCCTGCCATTAATACTGCTCTACTTCTCCAATTTGAGGCCTACTCTCTGTGGGGCATAGATTCTTTATGTGAATTGGGGTCATGAGAAAACCCAAGCACCTATGGGCTACCCTCTGCAGGGCTTTGAAGAACCCATTTCAGTGAGTCTAGGAGTTGGACCAAAAGTTCTTTAGATATAGGGGTTTTGTTGGAGAGTGAATGTAAATGTCAGCATATTTCAAGAGTCAGTCACAGTGATGAACTGGGGAAAATGTGTAGGAAATCAGATATCAATAGAGACATTAGGAAATCAGGCAAAGTACAAAGTGAGTGATAGGATGAGGCATTTTTAACAGGGTTCAGTTTCAATATTTAATCTTAGGAAGAAACAAATATGTACTCACCAATAGGAGTGATATTTGAGATCATTAGTTAATCAGGACATGGATGTTGTTAGTAATACATGCTCACTTTCAATATAGGCTTTGGTACAATCATAAGTGTGTCCGTTGCATTTTGTGTGAGGAATATTACTGTGATGAAATGTATATATATATCAGGTGGCTAGAGTATTTCTTCCAATATTCTTAAAGCAATATTTTAAAGACTTATAAATTAGTATTTGGGATACAAATAGGTATACCATCGGTCTATGAATATAGAGATGATGCCTTAATAGACCATACTGTGAATAAATAATATAACTGGTTCAAACTTTAAATAATGGATTGAATTGATATCTGAAAATATATAGGAAATCTTATATTGATATACATAAATTCATTCTAACCAGTTATACATCTAATGGTAATATTAGCATTATGGTTTATCATGAAGAGTGTCTGAGTTTTGCTTCAAAAATGATTATGGAAATCAAAAATAATGTGTTTGGAAAGAATCTCATTAAAAGAACAGTCAAGAAACATGGAGGAATACATGTGTTCTGAAGTAGGAAGTGATTGAAAGTGAACTAAATGCCTATAAATTTGTGAAATTGTGGATGAAAGAATATATCCTATTATGTCCATAAACTGCAGAAATAGTAATGTATCAGTGTTGAATAAAAATGAACTTCAAAATACACATCATGGTCCCATAGGTGTCTACTTGCATTGATGTGAAACTGGGTCAGTCACTGTGGAAATATTACGATTTGTATGCACCATTCACTGAATTTAGTTTTCAGTACTAGGAAATAAATATGTATTTAAGGTGGATGAATATTTCTAAGAATTATTTTGTGAAAATTTGATTATAAATCCACATACACACACATGAGTAAATTTAGAAAGTGTATAATAAGACACATATATTTCATATTTTGGAAAATCTAAAGAGTAGATATCTATATCTATATAGATAGATAGATAGATAGATAGATAGATACTCACATACACAGACATTAAAATGTAGCAATATATATGCCATTTGAAAATCATAATAAAATAGATATCATTCACGTATCCAAAAATATTCATTTTACTGAACATTTATTTATGCATAATATTGTTCATCTAGGAAATTCACCCATAGGTTGAATTTCCAGTTCCATCAGTATTTAGAGGGAGTGATCTCTTCTCACAATTTGTATCTTCCAAAATAATCAAGCTCACAAGAATGTACATGTGATACCAGGTAGAATTCTAAAGATGCATTAAAAAATACATGTGATGAATAGGCTACAGAGAAAGGGAGACAGAAATTTACATATGTGTTAATTTTAAAAACTCATGGAGAAGTATTACAATGAAAAGTTGACTATATTTATAACACATACCGTTGATAAAGCCAAAGGCAAGTCCAAGTATACACCATGCCTCCTATGAAAGGCCTGTATTTCTATTCTGTTAAGTTTCTTTTTCTCCATCATATTTGGATTAGTAGTCAGAGTCTAGTAGGGTATGGGTTAGTGTCAGGGATTCAGTATTTCAAATGGAAAATATGAAAATGAATCTAATGTGTATGCAAATATGTGCTACACAAAAATCATCCCACTCTCATCCAGAACAATGCTTTGACATTACCTTCGCCCCAAATAAGACACAATTAGTGGAGAAAAGTTAGAAAATCTGTGAATACATATGTGGAAAGAAAAATGCTCAGGAGTTCACAAACTTGTAGAAGGTAGAACGGGTTACAAAAAGGGAGAGGGTAAACACTCCACAAACATGGAGCTCTGCTGGCCCAATGACTTTTTGAGAAACTGCCTCTGAGGTCGGGCAGTTAAAATATATATTGTTGTCAGGAGTTTTAGCTTCCTTTGTAGTGAGACCATCAATTCTGGGTCTCCATCTATGTGACCTGGATGACATGGTTTTTTGTTTTCTAGTGAACATGAGGCAGCAGTGCTGAATTCTCTCTTTGTAGGTAAACTTAGGCCACTGGGGTCTAAGTATCTAACTGTGTTGTCTGTAGAGCCATTTGGTCATTATCCACTTTCGTGGTGTTTTTTACTGCTGCACTGTGAGTTTGGTATTGGCTTCACGAAATACAAGGAGTTCTACTGGGACACAGTTCTGGAGGATGTACTCTCACGTGTGGTGGGTTAGTAAAATGCACCAGTGAGGCTTCAATCCCACATAGCTTTTCAACTTGACAATAGCAACCTGATTCTGACCTTTGGCAGGAATCCTCTCCATATAACAAGATGCCCTTACATAGAAGGGTCTGCTGGCTGTACCATGTCAGTCACAAGTCTTTCTAAGCCAATGGCAGATCCACGTGGCCCCACCACAAATGTTTTTTTCACACACCTACACTCCTCTGCTCTAGGCCCACTAGTCTGCAGGCTCCAACTTTCTGGCATCTATGTTCTACACTTTTTTCATGAAACCCAGTCAATCAAGGCACTGTCTGGTACAATCATGATCAGGAACAGGACATTCAGAAGTTCTCCAGTGCAACCTGGTCATAGTAATTTCAAAAAATTCATGGTATTTATCTAGATATTTTTCAATAATGAAGTTGGAGGCACTGTGGGATTTAATTTATACAGGAACCATTAAAAGGTGAGGAATCTCATTTCAATGAAAGCTCTGGAGAACTTTCACAGGCAAGGCTTCCCAAAGAGTGGGCAAAAGGTCACATGAAGCCAGGCCCATTGAGGTCTACAATGTGAATTCCATGTGTGTTTTGACTCTCAACTATGGCTGACAATCTTTCAAAACAAAATCTTGTGATATCCTGGCTGAGATTCCCAGTGCTCTGTGGAAAGTCACCCTGGGCCTAGATCTCAGTTTCCAATGGCGAATCTCATGCGTGGCCTCCAAAAATCCCAACACAATTCATGGCAATACTTCTCTGAGTTCAGTTCCACAACACAGTCTCTAAGGGGAATCACAACAGAGTTCAAGCCCAGGTGGACCCAGGCATCTCTTCCAATTGCCACACAAATGATGACAATTAAAACCAAAACACTCCCACAGGGCCCTCTTCTTCTTTTATATAGACACTAATCATAAACTCTAGCTGGAGGTTTCCATCAGGGGCACAGCCCAAGACAGTGTCAAAAATAATCTCCCTTGCCCCTCATTTGCCTAAAGTCAGGGTGGCCTGGACAACATTCCTGTGAAACAGAAGTGAACATATAGGACTGCTGTTAATACTGCTCCACTTCTCAAATTTGAGGCCTACTGACTGTGGGGTATAGATTCTTTGTGTGAATTGGAGTCATGAGAAAACGCAAGCACCTATTGTCCAGCCTCTGCAGGGCTTTGAAGAACTCATTTGACACAAATGATCCCTATTCTCACTTGATGGAGGTCAGAAATATTACAGAGGAAGGCGAGAGGCTTCATACAAAATGACTGATCTTTTTTCCCATTTTGGTTTTGAATGCCCACATGGGATCTTTCTCTAGACCCATCAGGTGCTGAAAATCTAAACCACAGGCTCACACAGGGCCAAGAGGCTGATTCAGACAAATCTTTTTCCAAAGCAATAAAGTAAAAAGCCACAGGTGATTCCCATTCATTTCCATTTGAAAACTCTTTTCTTCAGGCTTCACTAAGGTTTGGCCTGAGGCAAAGACCTTTCTGACATTCAGAGCAACAGAACAATAGGTAATCAAAAGCCCCCAAGCAGGGTTTCTCCTAGGAGACTTTCCTGGTTACTCTGATATGTGAGTTTTCTGAGATGCTCGCCATTCTCTTCAACTATCCAGTACATGGCCATGTCACAGAGCTTGGAGGTGGTACGTATCTTGTACAAAAATACATGATACTAATCTTGAGAGTGGCCAGAATTCAGGAAAAAAATGAGAACTTAGGTAGATAGCAGGTGTTGCCCATGGATGAGGCAAGCCTCAGTCCATTCATTAATTGGGAAGGATGCATACTGGGAAGTTTTCTACTAGACAGGACACACCCAATGAGCTATTTTCTTTTCTAATATCTACAAAGAAAAACACAATGGGATACACAGACACAGAAACAGTCTCCTTGTCAAATGACTTACTAGAAACAGTCCACTCCAAACCAAACAAACCTCCTTTTTTACCTATTCTCAGATCATGTGAAAAAACCACAAACACAAACCAACACCCTCTAATGCACCTCCTTCTTCCAAGTAGGTCTGTGACTATCTGGAATGTCCTCTGACTGGTAGGACATACAATGCTCCCCAGAAATGGCCTTTCTGTCTCAGATCTGGTCTCCTTGGTCAAATCTGTGAAGTTGTAAGGACGCAGTGGTGAGCCAATTCCTATCCTCTCAGGAAAGACCCCTCTTCAGAGCTTTCTTGGTATTTGGCAACCGTTACATCAGTAGGTACCAAGAAAGACTGACTCTGTTCCTGAAAAATCCAAAGAAATGAGCCCACTGCGACTGGGACTGGGACTGGCTCAGGGTGCCTTGCTTCCTGGATCACAAAATTCAGAGAGCTCCATCACCAAGGAAGTGAGGTGAGGTCACTACCTTCAGAAAATGAATGAGGTCACTGTCTTGGCCACCACTTTGTCCTAACAGTTTCTTCCTATTGTCTCCTGACATGGAGGCTGCCCTACTTCCTGTGATACTTTCTCATGTTAGAATGGTATAGAAACCATAGTTACCTGGGAACAGCTCTCCACACAGGCCTGGTTTGGTCCATCTTCCCTACATAAAGAAAAGAGAGGCTGACTCAGACACATCTTTTCATCCTGACCATGTTGTTTGCCATGGAATATGACTTTTGTTCTTTCAGGTCCTTCATAGCTGCCTGCATCTTCTCCAGGGATCATTTCTGCATGGATTTTGAGGTACTCAGCAGTTGGAAGATCTCCTAACTTCCTGTATTGTAATACCAACTTTGTCCCTGCTCTTCTGTAAAGTGAGATTGAAAGAACATTGTATGGTTAGGATTAATAGCATGTTCAATTTGGGTTGGAAATCATTCTGCTGGATGAATAATGGTATTGGGAACCAGCGATATTTATAAGAATATAGAGGTAGAACATAAGTATGAAAACAGAAATCTAGGTAATATTTGAAGCCCAGAAGGATTTGGACCCTTGATTGGGATCCTTAGCTTGAGTTATGTTTTGCACCGAGGTCTCAGTTAAATTGATATACAATGGCATAAGACCCTGTACCTCAGATGATTAAATGTAGAAGAGATCATCCAGTCAAAAAGGGATTGTGTGTAGGATTAGGAAGATAGTCAGTAGGTTTAGAAGGAAGAGTGAGTCTAGGATTTGGACCAAATGTACTTTAGCAATAGGGTTTTGGTTAGAGAGTGAATATAAATGACACCATATGTGAAGAGTCAGGCACAATGATGAACTGGGGAAAATATGTAGGAAAGCAGACATCAATAGAGACATTAGGAAATCAGGCAAAGTATAACGTGATAGGATTAGACATTTTCAACAGGGTTGAGTTTGAATACATAATCTTAAGAAGAAACCAATTTGTAGTCACCAATTAGATTGACATTTGAGAGCATTAGGCAACCTGGACATGGATATATTTAGTAATCCATGTTCACATTCCATTGAGGCTTTGGTACAATCATAAGGGTGACCTTCGCATTTTGTGTCCAGAATATTACTGTGTTAATATGTATATGAAGATCAGGTGACATGAGTATTTCTTCCACCATTTCTGGGGGAAATATTTTGAAAAGATATAAATTAGTACTGGGGATACTAATCGGCTTACCCTGTGTTGATGAATATAGAGATGATGCATTAATAGACCATACTGTGAATAAATTATATGACTGGTTCCAAATTTAAATAATGGATTGTATTGATATCTGAAAAAATAGAGGAAATCATTTATTGATATACATACATTCATTCCAACCACTTATATATCTAATGGTTATATTAGGGTTACCGTTTATCATAAATAGTGTGTGAGTTTTGCTTCAAAAATGATTATGGAATCGAAAATAATGTCTTTAGAAAGAAGTCTAGTGAAAAGACCAGTCAAGAAACATGGAGAAATATAAGTGTTCTGAAGGAGGAAGTGATTGAAAGTGAACCAAATGTTTATAAATTTGTGAACTTGTGAATGAAAGGATATAATTTATGATGTCTATAAACTGAAGAAATAATAACGTACCAGGTTTGATTAAAATGAACTTTAATAAACACACCATATCCAATAGGAATCTACTTGCATTGATGTTAAACTTGGTCAGTTACTGTAGAAATATTAGGATTTGTAAGCACCCTTCCCTGAAGTTAGTTTTCAGTACTAGGAAACAAATATTTATTTCAGTGGATGTATATTTCTGAGAATAAACTTTTTAAAAGTTCATTATAAATCCACATATATGAATATGAATGAATTCAGGCGGTGTATAAGAAGACACATATATTTCATATTTTGCTAAATCTGGAGAATATATATATATATATATATATATATATATATATATATATATATATATATATAATGTATATATAGACACACAAACACACACATTATAATGTAGCAATATATATGCCAATTGAAATTCATCATGAAAAATAACTCATCCGCATATCCCAAAATATTCATTTTACTGAACATGAATATGTGTATAGTGTTGTTCATCTAGGAAGCTCACCCATGGGTTCAATTTTCAGTTAAAACAGCATTTAGGAGGAGTGATCTCTTCTCACAATTTGTATCTGCCAAGTCAGCCACCTCACAAGAATGTATATGTGAAACCAGGTAGGATTCTATTTGTGCATATAAAAATACATTTGCTTAATAGGCTACAGAGAAAGGGAGACAGGAATTCACATTTTTCTTAACTTTAAAAACACATGGAAAATTATTTCAACAAATAATTGACTAGATTTATAACTCCTACCTTATATCATGCAAAAGGTAATTCCAACTATACACCATGCTTCTTCTGAAATGCTTGTATTTCTATTCTGTTTGGGTTATTTTTCTCCATTATATTAGAATTAGTAGTCAGAGTTTAGTAGGGTATGGGTTAGTGTCAGGGATTCAGTATTTCAAACAGAAAATTGGAAAATGAATCCAATGTGTATGCAAATATGTGCTACAAAACAATCTTCCCTCTCTCATCCAGAACAATGACTTGACATTCCCTTTGCCCCAAGTAAGTCAGAATTAGAGGAGAAGAGTTAGAAAATCTGTGAATATATATTTAGAATGGAAAATGCTCAGGAGTTCACAACCTTGGAGTTGATAGAGCAGTTTCCAAAAGTAAGTGACATGGTAAACACTCCACAAACATGGAGATCTGCTGGCCTAAACACTTCTTGAGAAATTGCCTCTGAGCTTGGGCACTTGAAATATATGTTGTTTTCAGGAGCTTTAACTTCCGATGTAGTGAGACCATCAAAGCTAGGTCTGCATCTATGTGACCAGGAGGACATGGTTTCTTATTTTCCAATGAACATGAGGCAGCAGTGCTAAATTCTTTCTTTGTAGCTAAATTGTGGCCACGGGGGCTAAGTGTCACCCCATGTGGACTGTGAAGCCACTTGGTCATCCTCGACTTTTCATTGTGTTTCTTGCTGCTGCACTGGGAGTTTGGTATTTGCTTCACGAAATACAAGGAGTTCAAGTGGGACACAGTGCTGGAGGGAGTTCTGTCACGTGTGGTGGGTCAGTGTCTGCATGGGAATGCACCAAATAGGCTTCTATCCCACATAGCTTGCCCCTTGACCATAGCAACCTGATTCTAAACATTGCCGTGAAAAATCTCCATATAACAAGATGCCTTTATATAGAAGGGTCTGCTGGCTGCACCGTGTCTGTGTCAAGGCATTTGAAAGTCAATGGCAGATCCACAGGCCCCACCACAGATGTTTTATCACACACCTGCACACCACTGCTCTAGGCCCACTACATATCAGGCTCCAACTTACTGGCATCTCTGTTCTACACCATTTTCATGATACCTAGTCAATCAAGGCACTGTCTGGTATACTCATGATCAGCAACAGGACATCCAAAGGTTCTCCAGTGCCACCTGGTCATGAGAATTTCTAAAAATTCATGGTATTTATCTAACTATTTTTCACATATGAAGTTGTTGGTACTGTGGGTTTCAATTCATTCAGGATCCATTAAATGTTGAGGAAGCTCATTTTAATGAAGGATCTGGAGATCTCTCACAGGCAAGGCTTCCCAAAGAGTGGCCAAATTGTCACATGAAGCCAGGCCCATTGAGGTCTCCAATGTGAGGTCCATGTGTGTTTTGACTCTCAACGATGGCTGCCAGGTCTTTCAGAATAAAACCTGTGATATCCTAGCTGAGATTCCCAGTGCTCTCTGGAAAGCCTCTCTGGGCCAAGATCTCAGTTTCCAAGGGCGACTCTCATGCGTGGCCTCCTGAAATCCCAACAACATTCATGGCAATACTTCTCTGAAGTCAGTTCCAAATCTCATTCTCTAAGGGGAATCACACCAGAGTTCAAGCCCAGGTGGACCCAGTCATCTCTTCCAACTACCACACAAATGACCACAATTAAAACCAAAACACTCCCACATGGCCCTCATCTTTTTCCATATAAACACACATCATAACCTCTGGATGGAGTTTTCCATGAGGTGCACATCCAAACCAGTGCCCAAAATAAGCTCCCTTGCCCCTCATTTGCCTAACATCAGGGTTGATTGAACACGCTTCCTGTGAACCAGCAGTGATCAAATAGGCCTGCCGTAAATGCTCCACTTCTCCACTTTGAGGCCTTCTTACTGTGGGGTTTAGATTCTTTTTTTTCTAATTTTTTTTGGAAATTTAATTGAAAAGTTAAAAAAAATTGTTTTGCAGAATATTAAATTTCTAATGGCAAAGCCTTCACCTTGTTTGTGAAGGAAACCTTGATGCCTTGCCAATCTGGTTATATGGAGACACTCAAAATTTTCTGTTACATACTACATGGATGAATGGCTAAAGCACATAGTTTTTTAAAACTGAAAGGCAGATACCAGCAAGTAAGATAACAAATAAAAGACAATTTTATTAAAAAATAAAGTTGCTATATGACTCAAATATTGGAAATTCAATTCTTTTTTTTTGGTTGTTCAAAACATTATAAAGCTCATGATATATCATCTTTCATACATTTGACTTAATTGGGTTATGAACTCCCATTTTTACCCCAAATACAAATCGCAGAATCACATCAGTTACACACTCACGTTTTTACATAATAGCATACTAGTTATTGTTGAATTCTGCTACCTTTCCTATCCCCTACTATTCCCCCTCCCCTCCCATCTTCCCTCTCTACCTCATCTGCTGTTGTTTAATTCTCTCCCTTGTTTTCCCCTCTTTAGCCTCACAACCTCTTATATGTAATTTTGTGTAACATTGAGTAGTTTCCTACCATTTCCATATAATTTTCCTTCTCTCTCCCTTTCTCTCCCCCCACTCATCTCTGTTTAGTTTTAATATTTTTCTCATGTTCTTCCTCCCTGTTCTCTTCTTATTTGCTCTCTCTATATAAAAGGAAACATTTGGCATTTGTTTTTTAAGGATTGGATAGCTTCGCTTAGCATAATCTATTCTAATGCCATTCATTTCCCTGCAAATTCTATGATTTTGTCATTTTCAGTGCTGTGTAATACTCCATTGTGTATAGATGCCACATTTTTATTATCCATTCGTCTATTGAAGGGCATCTAGTTTGGTTCCACAGTCTAGTTATTGTGAATTGTGCCGCTATGATCATCGATGTGGCAGTATCCTTATACTGCTCTCTATTAAGATCCTCAGGGAAGAGTCTGAGAAGGGCGATATCTCAAATGGTGGTTCCATTCCCAGCTTTCCCAGGAATCTCCATACTGCTTTCCATATTGGACTCTCCAATTTGCAGGCCCACAAGCAGTGTACAAGTGTACCCTTTACCCCACATCCTCACCAACACTTATTGTTGTTCGACTTCATAATGGCTGCCAATCTTACTGGAGTGAGATGGTATCTTAGGGTGGTTTTGATTGCATTTCTCTGACTGCTACAGATGGTGAGCATTTTTTCATGTACTTGTTGATTGATTGTATATCCTCCTCTGTGAAGTGTCTGTTAAGATCCTTGGCCCATTGTTGATTGGGTTATTTGTTATCTCATTGTTTAATTGTTTTGAGTTCTTTGTATATTCTAGATATTAGGGCTCTATCTGAAGTGTAAGGGGTAAAAATTTGTTCCCAGGATGTAGGCTCTCTATTTAACTCTCTTATTGTTTCTCTTGCTGAGAAAAAACTTTTTTAGATTAAGTAAGTCCCATTTGTTTATTCTTTTTATGAACTCTTGGGCTATGGGTGTCCTATTAAGGAATTTGGAGCCCAACCCCACAGTATGTACATCGTAGCCAACTTTTTCTTCTATCAGACGCAGTGTCTCTGATTTTATATCTGGCTCCTTGATCCATTTTGAGTTAACTTTTATGCATTGTGAGAGAAAGGGATTCCGTTTCATTTTGTTGCATATGAATTTCCAATTGTCCCTGCACCATTTGTTGAAGATGCTATCCTTCTTACATTGCATGCTTTTAGGTCCCTTTTCAAATATAAGAAAGTTGTAATTTTGTGGATATGTCTCTGTGTCCTCTATTCTGTACCATTGGTCCATCTGCCTGTTTTGATACCAGTACCACACTGTTTTTGTTACTATTGCTTTGTAGTACAGTTTGAACTCTGGATTCACACTTCCTGCTTAGAATTGCTTTCGCTATTCTGGGTCTTTTGTTGTTCCATATGAAATTCATGATTACTTTATCTATTTCTACAAGAAATGCCATTGGGTTTTTGATTGGCATTGCATTAAACCTGTAGAGAACTTTGGGTAATATCGCCATTTTGATGATGTTATTTCTGCCTATCCATGTACAGGGCATATTTTTCCATCCTCTAACATCTTCTTCTACCTCTCTCTTTAGGGTTCTGTAGTTTTCATTGTATAAATCTTTCACCTCTTTGGTTAGGTTGATTCCCAAGTTTTTTATTTTCTTTGAGTATACTGTAAATGGAGTGGTTTTCCTCATTTCCATTTCAGAAGTTTTGTTGCTGATATACAAGAATGCCTTTGATTTATGCGTGTTGATTTTATATCCTGCCAATTTGCTGAATTCATTTATTAACTCTAGCAGTTTCTTTGTAGACCCTTTTGGGTCTGTTAAATATATTATCATGTCATCCACAAATAGCGATAATTTAAGTTCTTCTTTTCCTATTTTTATGCCTTTAATTTCCTTTGTCTGTATCATTGCTCTGGATAGTATTTCAAGAACTAAATTAAATAGAAGTGGTGATAGAGGGCATCCCTGTCTTGTTGCAAATTTTAGAGGGAATGCCTTCAGTTTTTCTCCATTTAGGATGATGCTAGCCTGAGGTTTAGCATATATAGCTATTACCATGTTGAGGTAAGTTCCTGTTATTCCTAGTGTTTTATAGAGTTTTAAAGAAAAAGGGATGCTGTGCTTTGTAGAATGCTTTTTTTGCATCTATCGAGATGATCATATGGTTCTTCTCTTTAAGTCTATTGATGTGATGGATTACATTTATTGATTTCCGTATATTGAACCAGCCTTGCATCCCTGGGATGAATCCCTCTTGATCATGAAGCACAATTTTTTTATATGCTTTTGTTTTTTATTTGCCAGGATTTTATTGAGAATTTTTGCATCCAAGTTTATTAGAGATATTGGTCTGTAGTTTTCTTTCTTTGAAGTGTCTTTGTCTGGTGTTGGGATCAGGGTGATGTTGGCCTCATAGAATGAATTTGGAAGAACTCCTTCTTTTTCTATTTTTTGAAATAGCTTGAAAAGTATTGGTATTAATTCATCTTTGAACGTTTTGTAGAACTCTGCTGTATAACCATCTGGTCCAGGGCTTTTTTTGGTTGGTAGTCTTTTGAAGGTTTCTTCTATTTCTTCCTTTGTTATTGGTCTATTTAAATTGTGTGAGTCTTCCGGACTCAAACTTGGCAGATTATATGACATAAGAAATTTATCAATATCTTCATTATCTTCTGTTTTATTGGAATATGGGGTTTCAAAATACTTTCTAATTATCATCTGAATTTCTGTAGTGTCTGTTGTGATGTTGCCTTTTTTATCCCATATGTTAGTAATTTGAGTTCTCTCTCTACTTCTCTTCATTAGCATGGCTAAGGCCCTGTCGATTTAATTTATTTTCAAAGAACCAACTTTTATTTTTTCAATTTTTTTTGTTTCAATTTTGTTGATTTCTCCTCTAATTTTAATTATTTCTTGTCTTCTACTACATTTGTTATTTTGCTTTTTTTTTCTAGGTTTTTGAGATGTAGTGTGAGATCATTTATTTGTTGTTTTTTTTTCTTTTTTTTTTTTTGAGGAAAGAATTCCAAGAAATGAATTTCCCTCTTAAAACTGCTTTCATTGTTTTCCATAGAATCCGGTATGTTTTGTCTGTATTGTCATTTGTCTCTAAGAAATTTTTTATCTCCTCCTTTATGTCTTCTGTAACCCATTGATCATTCAGTAACATATTGTTCATTTTCCATGTGATGTAGAATTTTTCCTTCCTTCTTCAATCATTAATTTCAAGTTTCATTCCATTATGATCAGATATGGTGCATGGTATTATCTCCATACTTTTATATTTACTAAGAGTTTCCATATGGCATAATATATGGTCTATATTTGAGTAGGACCAATGTGCTGCTGAGAAGAACATGTATCCACTTTATGATGTTTGATATATTCTATATATGTTGGTTAAGTCTAGGTTATTGATTGTTCTATTAAGTTCTATAGTTTCTTAATTCAGATTTTCTCTAGAGGATCTGTCCAATTGCGAGAGTTGTGTGCTGAAGTCACCCGTAATTATTGTGTTATAGCCCATATGACTCTTGAAGTTGAGGAGAGTTTGTTTTATGACTTTGCACCACCATTGTTTGATGCATACAAATTGATAATTGTTATGTCTTGTTGGTTAATGGTGCCTTTTAACAGTATATAGTGTCCTTCTTTATCACTTTTGATTAACTTAGGTTTAAGTTGATTTTAATCGATATGAGTATGGCCACTCCTTCTTGCTTCCGAGGGCCAACAATGGCTGCAAAGTCTTTCAGAATAAAATCATGTGATTTCCTGGCTGAGATTCCCAATTCTCTGTGGAAAGCCACCTTGGGCCTAGATCTCAGTTTCAAAGGGTGACATTCATGCGTGGCCTCCTAAAAACCAACACAATTCATTTCAATACTTCTATGAGGTACGTTCCAGAACTCAGGCTCTAAGGGAAATCACACCAGAGTTCAAGCCCAGGTGGACCAAGTCATCTCTTCCAACCCCCACACAAATGACCACAATTAGAACAAAAAAACTCCCACATGGCCCTCATCTTCGTCCATAAAGACCCTCATCAAAAGTTCTGGATGGAAGTTTTCATGAGGGTCGCAACCAAAGACAGTTTCCAGAATAAGCTCCCTTGCCTCTAATTTCCCTAAAGTCAGGGTGGCCTGGACACCCTTCCTGTGAACCAGGAGTGATCAAAAAGGCCTGCCATTAAATCCACTCTGTTTCTATAATTTGAGGCTTACTGAATGTCAGGTATAGATTTTTTATGTGATTTGGAGTCATGAGAAAACCCAAGCATATCTGCAGAGCATTGAAGAATTCATTTGACAAAGAGGATCCCTATTCTCACTTGAAGGGGGTCAGGAACCTAACAGAGAAAGGCAAGAATCTTCATCCACAATGACTGCTCTTTTTGCCATTTTGGTTTTGAATGCACACATGGGTTCTTTCTTTAGATCCATTAGGTGCTGAGAATCTAAGCCACAGCCTCACACAGGGCCAAGAGGCAGATTCAGACAAATCCCTTTCCAAAGCAATTAAGCAAAGAGCCACAGGTGATGTCCATTTATTTCCATTTGAAAATTTTTTCTTCAGGCTTCACAAAGGGGTGGCCTGAGGCAAAGACCTTCCTGACATTCAGGGCAACAGAACCCTTGATTTGTATACTTAGCTTGAATTATGTTCTGCACCGAGGTCTCAGATAAATCGATATACAATGGCATAGGACCGTGTACCTCGGATGATTGAATGTAGAAGAGAACATCCAGTCAAAAAGGGATAGTCTGTAGGATTAGGAAGATAGTCAGTAGGTTTAGGAAGAAGAGTGACTCTAGGAGTTGGACCAAAAGTTCTTTAGCAATAGGGTTTCAGTTAGAGAGTGAATGTAAATGTCAGCACATGTGAAGAGACAGTCACAATGATGAACTGGGAAAAATATGTAGGAAAGCAGATATCAATAGAAAGATTAGGAAATCAGGCAAAGTATAAAGTGAGTGATAGGATTAGACATTTTCAACAGGCTTGAGGTTGAATATATAATCTTAGGAAGAAACAAATATGTAGTAATCAATAGGATTGACATTTGAGAGCATTAGGCACCCTGGACATGGATGTTTTTAGTAATCCATGGTCACTTTCCATTTAGGCTTTGGTACAATCATATGTGTGACCTTTGCATTTTGTGTCCAGAATACTACCGTGATAAATTGTATATGTTGATAAGGTGACATGAGTATTTCTTCCACCATTATGGGGAGTAATATTCTGGAAACTTATAAATTAGTACTGGTGATACAAATAGGTGTACCTTGTGTTGATGATTATTGAGATGTTGCATGAATAGACCATATTGTGATAAAGTATATAACTAGTTCCAACTTTAAATAATGGATTGAGTTTGCATCTGAAAATATATTGGAAATCTTATATTGATATATATACAATCATTCCAACCAGTTATATATGTAATGGTAATATTAGGGTTACGGTTTATCGTGAAGGGTGAGTATTGCTTCAAAAATGATTATGGAATAAAAAATAATGTGTTTAGAAAGAAGTCTAGTGAAAAGACCAGTAAAGAAACATGGAGGAATACATGTGTTCTTAAGTAGTAAGTAAATGAATGTGAACCAAATGCCTATAATTTTGTGAAGTTGTGGATGAAAAAATATATCCTATGATGTCCATAAACAGATAAAATAGTAATATACCAGTGTTGAATAAAAATGAACTTCAAAATACACATCATGTCCCATAGCAATATACTTGCATTGATGTTAAACTGGGTCAGGTACTGTAGAAATATTAGGATTTGTATGCACCACCTACTGAACTTAGTTTTCAGTAGTAGGAAACAAAAATGTATTACAGGAATATAAATATTGCTGAAAATAATCTTGTAAAGATTGGATTTTGAACCCACATACATGAATATAAATGAATTTAGGGAGTGTATAATAAGACACATATTTTTCATATTTTTTTTAAAATCTGGAGGAAAAAAAAAAAAAATATATATATATATATATATATATATATATATATATATACATATATATTTTTTCCAGATTTAAAAAAAATACACAA
Source organism: Callospermophilus lateralis (assembly GCF_048772815.1). Classification (NCBI taxonomy): domain Eukaryota; kingdom Metazoa; phylum Chordata; class Mammalia; order Rodentia; family Sciuridae; genus Callospermophilus; species Callospermophilus lateralis. The sequence continues at coordinate 143,633 of NW_027512609.1, forward strand.
ACACACACACACACACACACACATGCACACATACACACACACACACACACATTAATATTTAGCAATATATATGCCAATCGAAATTCATCATGAAATATAATTCATCCACGTATTCAAAAATATTCATTTTACTGAACATGGATTTATGTATAGTGTTTTTCACTAGGAAGCTCACCCATAGGTTGAATTTTCAGTTCCATCATTATTTAGGGAGAGTCATCTGTTCTCACAATTTTATATTCCAAAGTCAGGGAGCTCAAAAGAATGTCCGTGTGATACCAGGTAGGATATTATATATATGCATAAAAAAATACATGTGCTGAATAGGATACAGAGAAATGGAGACAGGAATTTATATATGTGATAATTTTAAAAAATCATGGAAAAATATTACAATGAAAAGTTGACTAGATTTAAAACACATACTCTTGATAATGCAGAAGGCAAATAGAAGTATACACCATGCTTCCTATGAAAGGCCTGTATTTCTATTCGGTTAGGTTTCTTTCTCTCCATGATATTAGGATTAGTAGTCAGAGTCTATTAGGGTATGGGTTAGTGTCAGGGATTCAGTATTTCAAATGGAAAAAAGGAAAATGAATCTAATGTGTATGCAAAAATGTGATACACATAAATCTTCCCTCTCTCATCCAGAACAATGCCTTGACATAACCATCGCTAAAAGTAAGACACAATTAGAGGAGAGGAGTTAGAAAATCTGTGAATTTATGTGGAATGGAAAATGCTCAGGAGTTCACAACACTGGAGGTGGTAGAACAGTTTCCAAAAGTAAGGGAGAGGATAAACAATCCAGAAACATGGAGCTGTGGTGGCCTAAAGACTTCTTGAGAAACTTCCTCTGAGGTTGGGAACAAGAAATATATGTAATTGTCAGGAGATTTAGCTTCGTTTGTAGTGACACCATGAAATCTGGGTCTGCATCTATGTTACCTGGAGAACATGGTTTCTTATTTTCCAATGATCATGAGGCAGCGGTGCTGAATTCTCTCTTTGTAGGTAAACTGAGGCCACTGGGCTGAAGTGTCTCCCATGTGGACTGTGAAGCCATTTGGTGATCCTCCACTTTCCAGGGTGTTTCTTACTGCTGCACTGGGAGTTTGGTACTTGCTTCACGAAATACAAGGAGTTCAACTGGGATAAAAATGCTGGAGGAGTTCTGTCATGTGTGGTTGGTCAGGGTCGCGAAGAGAATGTACGAACCAGGCTTCTATCCTACATAGCTTTCCCCTTGACTATAGCAACCTGATTCTGAACATTGCCCTGAAACCTCTCCATATGACAAGATGCCTTTACATATAAAGGTCTGCTGCCTGCACCATGTCAGTCGCAAGTCTTTCAAAGCCAATGGAAGATCCAGGTGGTCCTACCAAAAATATTTATTTACACACCTACAGTCCACTTCTCTACGCCCAGTACTCAGCAGGATCCAAATTACTGGCATCTCTGTTCTACACCATTTTCACGAAACCCAGTCAATCAAGGCACTCTTTGGTACACTCATGATCAGCAACAGGAAATCCAAAGTTTATCCAGTGCCACCTGGTCATGGGAATTTCAGAAATTTCATGGTATTAATCTAGTCATATTTCAAAAATGAAGTTAGAGGCACTGTGGGTTTCAATTAATTCAGGAACCATTAAATGGTGAGGAAGCTCATTTCAATGAAAGCTCTGGAGAACACTCACAGAAAAGCCTTCCAAAAGACTGGCAAAAAGGTCACATGAATCCAGACACATTGTGGTCTACAATGTGAGGTCCATATGTGTTTGGACTCTCAACTAGGGCTGCCAAGTCTTCAAGAAGTAAATCATGTGATATCCTGGCTCAGAATCCCCGAGCTCCATGGAAAGCCATCCTGGGCCTAGATCTCAGTTTCCAAAGGCGATTCTCACGCGTGGCCTAGTAAAATCCCAAGAGAATTCACGGCAATACTTCTCTGAGGTCAGATCCAGAACTCATTCTTTAAGGGGAATCACACCAGAGTTCAAGCCCAGGTGATCCCAGTCATCTCTTCCAACTACCACACAAATTACCACAATTAAAACAAGAACACTCCCATATGGCCCTCATCTTCTTCCATATTGACACTCATCATAATTTGGCTGGATGTTTAAATGAGGGGCGCAGACCAAGACAGTGTCCAAAATAAGCTCCTTTGACCCTCATTTGCCTAAAGTCAAGGTGGCCTGGACACCCATCCTGTGAACCAGGAGTGATCAAATAGGCCTGCCATTAATACCGCTCCAATTCTCCAATTTGAGGCCTACTGACTGTGGTATTTAGATTCTTTATGTGAATTTTAGTCATGATAAAACCAAACACCTATGGGCTAGCCTCTGTAGGTTTTGAAGAACTCATTTGACCAAAAGGATCCCTATTTTCACTTGATGGAGTTCAGGAACCTTACAGAGGAAGTCAAGAGACTTCATCCCAATGACTGCTCTTTTGGCCATTTTTCATTTGGATGCAAACATGGGAACTTTCTTTAGATCCATCAGGTGCTGAGAATCTAAGTCACAGCCACACACAGGGCCAGGGGGCTGATTTATACACATCCCTTTTCAAAGCACTTAAGAAAAGAGCCACAGGTATGCCCAATCATTTTCCTTTGAAAACTGTTTTCTTCAGGCTTCAAAAAGGGGTGGCCAGAGGCAAAGACCTTCCTGACATTCAGGGCAACAGAACAATTGGTAAGTAAAAGGCCCAAAGCAGGGTTTCTCCACTGAGACTTTCCTGGTCACACTGATATCTGAGTTTTCTGAGATGCTCCCCATTCCCTACAGCTATCCAGTACATTGTTATGTCACAGAGCTTTGAGGTGGTAAAGATCTTGGACACAAAACCATAGGCCTATTCTTGAGATTGGCCGGAATTCAGGAAGAAAACAGGAACTTAGGAAGATAGCAGGTGTTGCACATCAATAAGGCAAGCTACAGTCCATTCATAAATGGGGCAATATGAATGCTGAGAAGCTTTCTACTCGACAAGACACATCCATTCATGAATTCTCTTTTCTAATGTCTACAACCACGGACACAGTGAGATACACAGACAGAGAAACACTCGCCATGTTAAACGACTTACTAGAAACAGTCCACTTCCAACGAAACAAACTGATTTTCCTTCCTATTCTCAGAGAATGAGACAAAACCACAAACCCACAACCACACCCACAAAGGCACCTTCTTCCCCCAAGTAGGTCTTTGACTATCCGGAGTGTCCTCTGACTTGTAGGCCATAATATGTTCCCCCAAAATAGCCTGTCCTGTCTCAGATCTGGTCTCCTTGGCAAACTCTGTGAACTTCTCAGGAGCCAACGGTGAGCCACTAACTGCTTTCTCAAGAAAAGCAACGCTTCCGAGCTTTCCTGGCATTTGTTCTTCTCACGTCTGAAGGTACCAAGAAAGACTGACTGTCCTTGGTAAATTCAAATAAGTGAGACCACAGGGATGGGGACTGGGACTGGCTCTGTGTGCCTGGCTTCCTGGATCCAAAGTTCAGAAAGTTCCATCACCAAGGAAGTGAGGTGAGGTCATTTCCTTCCTGAACTGAATGAGGTCCCTGTCTTGGCAACCACTTTGTCTTAACTGTTGCTTCCAAGGGTCCCATGAGATTGAGGCTGCCCCTACTTCCTGTGACACTTTCAACAAGTTAGAATGGTATATCAACCATAGGCACCCAGGAATAGATCTCCACACAGGCCTGTTTTGGTCCATGTTCTCTACATTAAGAAGAGAATCTAATTCAGACACAACCTTTTATCCTGACCTGGTTGTTTGCCATGGAAGATGACTTTTGCTTTCTCAGGTCCTTCATAGCTGCCTACATCTTCTCCAGGGATCATTTCTGCATGGGCCTTTGAGGTTCTCAGCAGGTGGAAGTTTCCCTACATTTCTTTATTGTAAAATCAACTCTTTCCCTGCTCTTCTATAAAGTTAGATTGAAGGAACAGTGTATGATTATGGTTAAAAACATGTTTGATTTGGGTTAGAAATCATTGTGCTGGATGAATAATGGTATTGGGAACTTGCTATGTGTATAAGAATATATAGGTGTAATATATGTATGAAAAAAGAAATCTAAGTATGATTTGAAGGCCAGAAGGGCATTGGGCCCTTGATTGGGATACGCAGCATTGAATTACGTTCTGCAGAGATGTCTCAGATAAATCGATATACAATGGCATAGGTCCTTGTACCTTGCATGAATTAATGTAGAAGGAACATCCAGTCAAAAAGGGATAGTCGGTAGTGAAAGGTTAATAAAATAGGTACTTGTAATTTCCTGTTTTTCTGTATGCTTAACAAAACACTGTTGAAATCTTGAGAAATGTTTGCTAATCTTGTTCTAGAATGTACTGTTCCCAACTGCCAAACTGCAGAATGTACTGCCTCACTCGGTGTCACGCGAACCGCCCACTCACCCTTACACATCAGTAAACTTCCCTCCCTTCCCTCTCCAAGAAATGTATGTAAGCTCTGCATAAGCTGTTCTCAGAGCTCTCTGATCTATTTAAGTTAGCTGTGAGCCCCAGCAAGCTGGACCCAAAAAAAACCCTTTGCTGTTGCATGAGACAGTCTCTTGGTAGTCTCTTCCTCCGACACTCGCCTGACCTTTACATATTGAGGTTCCACCGAGTTCTGGCAGTGGCGGATGAGAGACCCCCAACGGGCTCCTCTCGGAGCAAGTAAGGCGCCTCTTTCTGGTTTCAGGTGTCATGTTAGGGCTTGGCAAAATTGCTGGAGATGAAGAGCCTGGGGTCTCTCCGACGGTGGCTGAGAGACGTGTCACAGAGACATAGGGCACCTCCATGGGGGACCCCGCAGAGGACTCGGAGAATCAAGGAACAATTGCTTCATCGACTCAGTGATATTTTGTTTTAGATTAGGTATTGCCATCCTATCGGGTTTTGCCGGCTACGCATTCCTGGTCTCAGTGTTGGATGTCCATTGCCTGTCTTCATGGTCTTGTCTTATCTGTGTCATGTGACTTTGCTTTTACTGTTTGTGTACCTTTCATTATGGGACAGAGCACTTCAATGGCTCTGTCCCTGACCCTTGATCACTGAACCAAAGTCTGCTTAAGGGCTCAGTATCTTTCTTTTTTTTAGTAAAACGCTAGACCTGGCAGACTCTCTGTGCCTCAGAATGGCCCATTTTGGAGTCGTATGGCCCCTAGAAATATCTTTCTACTTCCCACTAATTTAAAAAGTCAGAGATATTGTCTTTCAGCCAGGGCCACATAGCCATCCTGATCAACAGCCATATATCTTAACTTTGCCAACCTCTGCAAATCTCCTCCACCATGGGTGAAGCCTTTCCTTGCCCATGCCTCTGCTCATACTCCTTCCCCCATGATCTCTCAAACCCTCACCTCTTCCACCTCCTCCACCCTCTGTTCTCCCTGAGTCACAAGATTTGACTCTACTGGACTCTTCTTCCCCTCCTTATCCACTGCCCTCGTCCCCTAACACACAACACACTCTAAGTGATTCCCCTGCTTCTGACTAAGCCTCTCTACCATTGGAGGAAGCTAAGCCGGTAATAGGATCTGATAATGGACCGATGTTCATGGCCCAGGTAAGTCAGGGGTTAGCCAGGAACCTGGGGATTATTTGGAAGTTATATTGTGCTTATAGACCCCAGAGTTCAGGACAAGTAGAAAGAATGAATAGAACAATTAAAGAGACCTTAACGAAATTAAGCTTAGAGACCAGCATAAAAGATTGGACTATGCTCCTGACTTATGCAATGTTTCATGCAAGAAAAAATCCTTCTGTTTCTTTGAGTAGCCTTACCCCCTGAGAAATTCTCTATGGTGGCCCTCGTCCAGTAAGGGTCCTAAGCCCAACTGTAAGACCTAAGGATCCATTTCACACCCTCTTGGTTGACAGACTTAAAGCTCTTGAAAGAACTCAGTGATACCTGTGAAAATAGCTGGCCACTGCCTACCAAACTGTGTACCAGGGGATTCCACATCCATATCAAATAAGAGACTTCATGTATGTAAGATGACATCAGGTGTCATCCCTGGAACCCTGCTGAAAAGGACCATACCAGGTGTTACTTATAACACCTACAGTGGTAAAGGTATACAGAATCACTTCCTGGATCCATGCCTCTCATCTCAAGCCTGCTCCTTGTCCAGAATCTTTCTGGAAACTGGAAAAGACTGGTAACATTTTCAAATTGTGTATTCGCCATGTGGATAAGGTTATATACTCTCCCCTTGGCCACAAGTAGTCCTAACCCTCATCAGCCTGTTAAGCAGCGATGGCTGATCACAAATCCTACTGGAAAAGAGTATAATCTATCTCACATACAGCCCCCTTAGGGACCTGGTGGCCATCTCTCCACCCAGACATTTGTCAGCTGGCCATAGGTCTTTTTTATTGGGATATCCCTGATGAAGAAAATCCCACTAAAATACCATTAAATCCCTTCCGTACCATAGATAATGGAAACAAACTTTATGGATGTAGGGACACGCGAGCCAGATGCGGTTGGCTAGCCTAGATTACTATGTTTGCCCGGCAAACTATCAAAGCCACAAACAGTAACGGCTGTGTGGGGGAAAAGCCGACTTCTTCTGTATTTCATGGAGATGTGATCATACAGGGGCTGCCTGATGGAACCCCAATACTTCATCAAATTCAGTACACAGCATTGGCCATATTACCAAGTAGAAAACAGAAAAAGGATGGCCCCCAGAGGGGTCTCTAGATCCTCAAATTTTGCGTGACCTTTTTAACTTCTGCAAGTGCTCAAAAGGGTGAAAGGAGATTCCCCTATGTGGAAGCCTTTTCCCTCCTTCACTCACATCCTGAATTTTGCTTCTCCAATAGATTTTTATCCTCAGCCTTCTGCTCCAGACTCTCTGCTGTCACTCCCACCTCAGCAACCTGATTTCTCCCCTCCAATTACTAGATCAGAAACCCAAACCTCCACCAGTTCTCAGACAATTGCCCACTAGTGAGGTAGCAGGTACTGAGGTACCCCTCCACCGACTCATTCCTCTCTTCTCCTGTCAGTGCCCTCACCGGGTCCCACCAGGTCCTCTTTCCAGCTAACCCAAAGCTCAAACGAGCTGAGGAGAGCTCTCAGACCCTTATCCAAGATGTAATATAAATGGCCATTAAAGTTGCTTTGTCATCACTGAAAACAGGTTACTAAAATTTAAAGTCCCTCACAGAATTTTGGGATACTCACTCCCGTTTTCTGCTCTGCTCTACCTGTTCTACTGCTGAAGTTTTGTTGCTAGGAAATTCCCAAACCCCTTTCCAATTATTTTTTTACATCTCTCTTTTTCCTCATTCTCAGATCCTCAGAGCTTCTCTCAGCCCCACCTTCCCCGTATTCCCCCTCTGTACCAGGCCCACAGAAAAGTCTTAAATGTCCTTCTCCAGAACTCTTCACCATGGCTGAATTTAGAACTTTCAGCATAGAGTTTCTATAAAGAGTTCAATGTAGATAAACTTTCTCTTTTTGTATTGCCCTGTTCTACTTGGCCACTGGTTAAAAAACTCAGTACTTCTAAGCTAGACAACCCCTAACTTGTTTTTCACAAAATATGTGAACAAGGCCTCTGGCCTTCAGCTGGGGCTTCACAGAAATGGCTACATTTCTAAGATAAAGAAATTACCAAATGGGCTCCGTTGTAACAGCTGGCAGGGGGAAAATAAGAAAGGGAATAAAAAGCTCTCCCCCTCCCATGTGTCCTTGAAAATTTAACTTGCCCAGAACAGAGGAAAAATCAGAAACAAATACTGCTTTTTTGAACTTCTGCAGACTGTAAACTTCTGAGCCCCATCCTTATATGCTGGGTACAAAATTCTGAAACTACCTAAACTTGAGTTTCAGGGGATTAATTGATTACAACAGAAGCAATGCCCTCTGAATCCGGTTGCAACAAAATAGGACTGTTTCCCTGTCTTCAGTGCCTTAGGTGCCTTGCCTTGTCTGTCCCTACAACAGCATAATTCTATATACTTAAACATTGTTTATGTTTTCATGAAATGGTCAACAGATGGGATTAATTTTGAAATGGTGCAGATGTTTCCCAGAGTGCTCTATCATGATGCAGGTTCGTTTGAAGATCAAATGGGGGGGGGCATACAACCGGTTCCACTGGGAACATGTATCGCTCACTTTAGCCATCCTATTATGAATAGGAGTTGCTGCACGGGTGGGCACAGGAGCCACTGCCATTGTCCATGGGACACAACAAATGACCCAATTAGAAGCAGCAATAGAGCAAAACTAAGATATTAGAAACCCCCATCAGAGCTTTGCATGAATCTTTAACCTCTCTCTCTGAAGTTGTTTTACAGAACATTTGAGGGTTGGACCTCCTCTTTATTAGAGAAGGGGGCCTTTGTGATGCATTGAGGAAAGAATGTTGTTTTTATGCTGACCATACTGGAGTTGTAATAAAATCTATGAGTAAATTTAAAAGACACCTTGAAGAGCATCAACAAGAGAGAGAGGCCCAAAAAGGGTGGCTTGAGTCTTGGTTCACACACTCCTCCTGGTTAACTACGTTTTTATCAACCTGGCAGGTCCAATAATAATCCTCATATTATTGCTAACTATAAAACCCTGTTTGCTCAACCGTGTAATTTCTTTTCTCCAGGCTCAAATTGGACGAGTTAAACTTATGGTAATACCCCACTAGCAGACATAGAATGTGACACCCTCCAATGATCATTTTTATGATTAAAAGTAGCCAGAAGAAGAAGTGGGGAATTAAAGTTAATAAAATAGGTACTTGTCACTTCTTATTTTTCTGTATGCTTAACAAAACACTGTTGAAATCTTGAGAAATGCTTGCAAATCTTGTTCCCAGAATGTTCTGTCCCCAACTGCGCAACTGCAGAATGTACTCCCTCACCCAGTTGCACGCAAACCACCCACTCGCCCTGACCCATCAATAAAATTCCCTCCCTGCCCTCTCCAGGGAAAGTATATAAGCTCTACTTAAGCTATTCTCAGGGCTATCTGCTCGATTCAAGTGATCTCTGAGCCCCAGCATGCTGGACACCAAAAAAACCCTTTGATGTTGCATGAGATAGTCTGTTGGTTGTCTCCTCCTCTGAAGCTCGCCCCACATTTACTTGGATGATTGAATGTAGAAGAGAACATCCAGTCAAAAAGGGATAGTCTATAGCATTAGGAAGATAGTCAGTACTTTTAGGAATAAGGGTGAGTATAGGAATTGGAAAAAAAAGTTCTTTAGCAATAGGGTTTCGATTAGAGAGTGAATGTAAATGTCAGCACAGGTGAAGAGTCAGTCACAATGATGAACTGGGGAAAATATGTAGGAAAGCAGATATCAATAGAGACATTACGAAAACAGGCAAAGTATAAAGTGAGTGATAGGATTAGATATTTTGAACAGGGTTGAGTTTACATATATAATCTTAGGAAGAAACAAATATGTAGTCACAAATAGGATTGACATTTGAGATCATTAGGCAAATTTCAGGTGGATGAATATTTCTCAGAATAATCTTGTGAATAGTTGATTATAAATCCACATACATAAACATGAATGAATTTAGGTAGTGTATATAAGACACATATATTTCATATTTTGAAAAATCTGGAGAGTGTATATATATATATATATATATATATATATATATATATATATATATATACAAAACACACACACAGACAAAAAAGTAGCAATATATGTCAATCAAAATTCATTATAAAATATGCATCATGCAGAGATCTAAAAATATTAATTTTACTGAACATGGATTTATGTATAATGCTCTTCAACTAGCAAGCTCACCTATAGGTTGAATATCCAATTCCAACAAGTTTAGTAGGAGTGATCTCTTCTAACAATTTGTATCTGCCAAGTCAGCCACCTCACAAGAATGTACGTGTGGTACCAGGTAGGAATCTATATGTGCATATAAGAATACAGAGAAAGGGAGACAGGAATTCACATATTTGTTAACCTTAAAAATACATGGACAACTATTTCAACAACAAATCGACTAGATTCATGACTCCAACTCTGTATCATGCAAAAGGCAAGTCCAACAATACACCAGGCCTACTCTGAACTGCTTGTATTTCTATTCTGTTTGGGTTAGTTTTCTCCATCATATTAGAATTAGTAGTCAGAGTCTGGTCGGGTATGGGTTAGAGTCAGGGATTCAGTATTTTGAATGGAAAATAAAAAACTGAATCCAATGTGTATGCAAATATATGCTACAGAAAATTCTTCCCACTCTCCTCCAGAACAATGCCTTGACATTACCTTCGCCCCAAGTAAGACACAATTAGAGGAGAAGAGTTAGAAAATCTGTGAATACCTATCAGGAATGGAAAATGCTCCAGATTTCACATCTTTGGAGGTGGTAGAGGAGTTTCCAAAAGTAAGGGACAGGGTAAACACTCCACAAACATGGAGCTCTGCTGGCCTAAAGACTTTTTGAGAACCTGCCTTTGAGGTTGGGCACTTAAAATATATGTTGTTTTCATTAGCTTTAGCTTTATTTGTAGTGAGACAATCAAAGCTCGATCTGCTTCTATGTGACCTGGAGGACATGGTTATTTATTTTCCAATAAAAATGAGGCAGCAGTGCTGAATTCTCTCTTTGTAGGTAAACTGTGGCCACTGAGGGCTAAGTGTCTCCCCGTGTGCACTGTGACACAACTTGGTCATCCTCCAATTATCGTCGTGTTTTTTGCTGCTGCACTGGGAGTTTGGTATTTGCTTCATGAAATACAATGAGTTCAAATGGGAGACAGTGCTGAAGGGAGTTCTGTCAGCTGTGGTGGGCATGGTCTCCAGGAGAATGCACCAACCAGGGTCTATCCCACGTAGCTTGCCCCCTTGACAATAGCAACATGATTCTGAACATTGCCCTAAAACCTCTCCATATAAAAATATGCCTTTACGTATATGGGTCTGATGGCTGCACCATGTCAGTCTCAAGCCATTTGGAAGCCAATGGAAGATCCACATGGCCCCACCACAGATGTTTTATCACTCACTTGCATAACACTTCTCTAGGCCCACTACTCACCAGGCTCCTACTTACTAGCATCTCTGTTCTACACCATTTTCATGAAACCCAGTCAATCAAGGCCCTGTCTGGTATATTCATGATCATCAACAGGACATCAAAGGTTCTCCAGTGACATCTGGTCATGGGAATTTTAAAAATTTCATGGTAATTATCTAGCAATTTTTCATGGATGAAGTTGGAGGCACTGTGGGTTTCAATTCATTCAGGAACCCTTAAAGGGTTAGGAAACTAATTTCAGGCAAAGCTCTGGAGTACTCTCACAAGCAAGGCTACCCAATGAGTGGCCAAAAAGTCACATGAAGCGAGGCCAATTGAGGTCTATAAAGCGAGGTCCATGTGGGTTTTGAATCTCTATAATGCATGCCAAGTCTTTCAGAATAAAATCATGTAATATCCTGGCTGAGATTCGCAGTGTTCTGTGGAAAGCCAACCTGTGCCTAGATCTCAGGTTCCAAAGGCAACTTCATGCCTGGCCTCCTAAAATCCCAACACAATTCTTGGCAATACTTCTCTCAGGTCAGTTCCAGAACTCAGTCTATAAGGAGAATCACACCAGAGTTCAAGTCCAGGTGGACCCAGACAACTCTTCCAACCGCTACTCAAATGAAAACAATTAAAACCAGAATACTCCCTCATGGCCCTATTCTTCTTCCATATAGACACTAATCATAACCTCTTCCTGGAGTTTTCCATGAGTTGTGCAGCCCAAGAAAATGTCCAAAATAAGCTTCTTGCACCTCTTTTGCCTAACTTCAGCGTGGCCTGGGCACCCTTCCTGTGAACCTGGAGTGATCAAATAGGCCTGCCCTTAATACTGCTCCGCTTATCCAATTTGAGGCTCTCTGACTGTGGGGTGTAGATTCTTTATGTGAATTGGAGTCATGAGAAAAGCCAAGACAGTGTCCAAAATCAGCTCGCTTTTTCCTCATTTGCCTAAAGTCAGGGTGGCCTGGACACCGTTTCTGTGAACCAGGAGTGATCAAATAAGCCTGCCGTTAATACTTCTGTGTTTCTCCAATTTGAGGCCTACTGATTTCAGGTATCAATTTCTTATGTGATTTGGAGTTACTCGAAAACCCAAGCACCTCTGCAGGGAATTGAAGAACTCATTTGACCCAAAGAATCCCTATTCTTACTTGATGGAGTTCAGGAACCTAACAGAGGAAGGCAAGAGACTTCATCCATAATGAATGATTTTTTTGACATTATGGTTTTGGATGCACACATGGGATCATTCTTTAGATGCATCAGGTGCTGAGAATCTAACTCAAAGCCACACACATGGCCAAGAGACTAATTCAGACACATCCCTTCCCAAAGCAATTAAGCAAACAGCCACAGGTGATGCCATTCATTTCCATTTGAAAACTGTTTACTTCAGGCTTCACAAAGGGGTGGATTGAGGCAAAGAACTTCCTGACATTCAGTGAAAAACAACAATAAGTAAGCAAAAGGCCCAAAGCAGGGTTTCTCCACTGAGACTTTCCTGGTCACACTGATATCTGAGTTTTCTGAGATGCTCGCAATTCTCTTCAGCTATCCAGTACATGGCCATGTCACAGAGTTGGAGGTGGTACATATTTTGAACATAAATCCATGAGCCTATTCTAGAGAGTGGACAGAATTCAGGAAGAAAACAGCAACTTAGAAAGATAGCAGGTGTTGCACATCGACAAGACAAGCTGCACTCCATTCATATATTGGGCAGGTTGAAATATGGGAAGATTTACACTTGACAGAACACATCCATTAATGCATTCTCTTTTCCAATGTCTACAACAATGGACACAATGGGATACACAGACATAGAAACACTCACCTTGTGAAACAACTTACTAGAAACTGTCCACTCCAAACCAAACCGCCTTTCCCATCTATTCTCAGAACATGAGACAAAACAATAAACCCACACACACTCCCACAAAGGCACCTCCTTCACCCAAGTAGGTCTGTGACTATCCAGAGTGTCCTCTGACTGGTGGGCCATACTATGTTCCCCTGAAATGGTCTGTCTTCTCTCAGATCTGGTTTCCTTGGCCAACTCTGTGCAGTTGTCAGGAGCCAGTGGTGAACCACTATCTGCTTTCTCAGGAAAGGTCCATCTTCAGAGCTTTCCTGGCATTTGGCCATCCTCACATCATTAGGTACCAAGAAAACTGACTCTGTCCTTGGTAAATCCAAACAAGTGAGCCCACTGGGACTGGGACTGGGACTGCCTCTTGGTGCCTGGCTTTTTGGATACAAAGTTCAGACAGTTCCATCACCAAGGAAATGAGGTATGTCACTTTCTTTGGAACTGAATGAGGTCACTGCCTTGGAAACGACTTTGTCCTAACAGTTGCTTCCAAAGGTCCCATGAGATGGAGCCTTCCCCTACTTCCTGTGACACTTTCACAAGGTAGTATGGTATATCAACCATTGGCACCCAAGAACAGCTCTCCACACAGGCCTGGTTTGGTCCATCTTCTCTACAATAAGAAGAGAGAGGCTGATTCATACATATCCCTTCATCCTGACCAGGTTGTTTGCATTGGAAGATGACTTTTGCTCTCTCAGGTCCTTCATACCTGCCTACAACTTCTCCAGGTATCATTTGTGCATGGACCTTTGAAGTTCTCAGCAGGTGGAAGGTCCCCAAGTTTCCTGTATTGTAAAAACCACTCTATCCCTGCTCTTCTGTAAAATGAGATTGAGGGAACAGAGTATGTTTAGGGTTAATAACAGGTTTGATTTGGGTTACGAATCATTCTGTGTGATGAATAATGCTATTGGGAACCTGCGATATTTACAAGAATATAGAGGTGAAATATAAGTATGAAAACAGAAATCTAGGTATGATTTGAAGCCCAGAAGGACATTGGGCCCTTGATTGGGATACTTAGCTTTGAATTATGCTCTGCAAAATTGTCTCAGATAATTCGATATACAATGGCATAGGACATTTTATTGAATGTAGAAGAGAACATCCAGTCAAAAAGGGATAGTCGGTAGGATTAGGAAGATAGTCGGTAGGTTTAGAAAGAAGAGTGAGTATAGGATTTGGACCAAAAGTTCTTTAGCAATAGGGTTTCGATTATAGAGTGAATGTAAATGTCAGCAAATATGAAGTGTCAGTCACTAGGATCAACTTGGGAAAATTTGTTGAAAAGCAGATATCAATAGAAACATTATGAAATCAGGCAAAGTATAAAGTGAGTGATAGGATTAGACATTTCGAACAGGGTTGAGTTTGAATATATAAATTAGGAAGAAACAAATATGTAGTCACCAATAGGATTGACAATTGACAGCATTAGGCAACCTGGACATGGATGTTTTTAGTAATTCATGTACACTTTACATTTAGGCTTTGGTACAATCATAAATGTGACCTTTACATTTTTTTTTTCAGAATATTACTTTGATAAAATGTATATGTACATCAGGTGACATGAGTATGTCTTCCAACATTTCTGCAAGCAATATATTGAAGATGTAAAATTAGAATTGGGGGTACAAAGAGGTGTACCCTGTGTCTATGAATATAGAGATAAAGAATGAAAAGACCGTAATGTGAATGAATAATATAACTTTTTTCAACTTTAAAAAATGAATTGATCTAATATCTGAAAAATCACAGGAAATCGTATATTGATATACAATCATTCATTCCAAGCAGTTATACATCTAATGGTAATATTCGTGTTTTGGTTTATCATGAAGAGTGTGTGAGTTTTGCTTCAAAAGTGACTATGGAAATAATGTGTTTGGAAAGAAGACTCATGAAAATACCAGTAAAGAAACCTTGACAATACATGTGTTCTGAAGCAAAAAGTGATTAAATTTGAAACAAATGCCTACAAATTTGTGAACTTGTGGATGAAATGTATATCCTATGATGTGCAAAAACTGAAGAAATAATAATGTAAAAGTGTCGAATACAAATGAATAAAGAATTACATATCATGTCCCATTGGAATCTACTTGCATTGATGTTAGACTGGGTCAGTTACTGTAGAATAATTAGGATTTGTATGCATCATTCCCTGAAGTTAGTTTTCAGTACTAGGAAAAAAATATGTATTTCAGGTGGATGAATATTTCTGAATATTTTTAATCAACTTTTCACAAGAATAATCTTGTGAAAAGTTGATTAAAAATCCACATACATGAACATAAATGAATTTAGAGAGTGTATATTTGACACATATATTTCATATTTTGAAAAATCTGGAGAGTGTACACACACACACACACACAAACACACACACAAAACACTCACAGACATTAAAAAGTAGCAATATAAATGCCAATCGAAATTCATCAGTAAATATATATCATCCACAGATGCAAAAATATTTATTTTACTGAACATGAGTTTACGTATAATGTTGTTCTACTAGGACGCTCCTTATAGGTTGAATTTTCAGTTCCAACAGCATTTAGGAGGAGTGATCTCTTCTCACAATTTGTATCTGCCAAGTCAGCCACCTCACAAAGATGTACGTGTGATACCTGGTAGAATTCTATATATGCATATAAATATACAAGTGTGAATAGGCTAAAGAGAAAGGGAAACATGAATTCTCATATTTGTTAACTTTAAAAACACATGGAGATCTTTTTCTATTAAACATTGACTAGATTTATAACTCCTACCTTGTATAATGCAAAATGCAAGTCCAACTATACAACATGCCTCCAATGAACTGCTTGTATTTCTATAGGTTTGTGTTATTTTTCTCTATCATATTAGGATGAGTTGTCTGACTCTAGTATGTATGGGTTAGTGTCAGGGATTCAGTATTTCAAAAGGAAAATTGGAAATTGAATCCAATTTGTATGCAAATATATGCTACACAAATATCCTCCCACTCTCATCCAGAACAATCCCTTGAAATTACCTTCACCCCAAGTAAGACACAGTTAGAGGAGAATAGATAGAAAATCAGTGAATACATATCTGGAATGGAAAATGCTCAGGAGTTCACAACCTTGGAGGTTGTAGAGGAGTTTCCAAAAGTAAGGGACAGGGTAAACACTCCACAAACATGGAGCTCTGCTGGCCTAAAAACTTTTAGAGCAACTGCCTCTGAGTTTGGGAACGTGAAAAATATGTTGTTGTCAGGAGAATTGGCTTCCTTTGTAGTGAGACCATCAAAGCTGGGTCTGCCTCTATGTGATGTGGAGGACATGGTATCTTATTTTCCAATGAACATGAGGTAGCAGTGTTGATTTTCTTCTTTTTAGGTAAACTGTGGCCTCTGGGGGCTAAGTGTCTCCCCGTTGGACTGTGAAGCCATTTGGTCCTCCTCCACTTTTTGTGGGGTTTTTGCTGCTGAACTGGGAGTTTGGTATTTGCTTCATGAAATTCAAGGAGTTCAACTGAGACACAGTGCTGGAGGGAGTTCTGTCATGTGTGGTGGTTCAGAGTCTGCAGAAGAACGCACCAACCACGCTTCTATCCCTCAAAGCTTGCCACATTGCATCCTTGTCCATAGCAACCTGATTCTGAACATTGCCCTGAATCCTCTCCATATAACAAGATGCCTTTAATTACAAGGGTCTGCTGGCTGCTTCATGTAATCCACAAGCCATTTGGAAGTCAATGGAAGATCCACATTGCTCCAACACAGATGTTTTATCACACTCCTGCCCACCACAGCTCTAGGCCCACTTCTCAGCAGGCTGCAACTTTCTGGCACCTCTGTTCTACACAATTTTCATAAAACCCAGTCAAGCAAGGCACTGTCTGGTACATCCATGATCAGCAACAGGACATCCAAAGATTCTCCAGTGCCACCTGGTCATGGGAATTTCAAAAATTCCATGGTATTTATTTAGACATTTTTCAAGGATGAAGTTGGAGGCACTGTGGGTTTCAATTCATTCAGGAACCAGTAAATGGTGAGCAAGATTATTTCAATGAAAGCTCTGGAGAACCCTCACAGGCAAGGCTTCCCAAAGAATGGCCAAAAGGTCACATTAAGCCAGGCCCATTGAGGTCTACAATATGAGGTCCATGTGTGTTTTCACTCTCAACTATGTCTGCCAAGTCTTTCGAATGAAATCATGTGTTATCTTGGCTGAAATTCCCAGTGCTCTGTGGAAAGCCACTCTGGGGCTAGATCTCAGTTTCCAAGGGTGACTCTCATACATCGCCTCTTAAATCACAACACAATACATGGCAATACTTCTCTGAGATCAGTTCCTGAACTCAGTCTATAAGGGGAATCACACCAGAGTTCAAGCCCAGGTAGACCTTGTTATGTCTTCCAAGTGTCACACAAATATCCACAATTAAATCCAAAACACTTCCACATGGCACTCATCTTCTTCCATTTACACAATCATCATGATCTCTGGCTGGAGGTTTCCATGAGGGGTGCAGCCCAAGACAGTGTCCAATATAACCTCCCTTGCCCCTCATTTGCCTAAAATAAGGGTGGCCAGGACATCCTTCCAGTGAACCAAGAGTGATCAAATAGGCCTGCCATTAATATGGCACTGCTTCTCCAATTTGAGGCCTACTGACTGTGTGTTTTAGATTCTTTATGTGAATTGGAGTCTTGAGAAAAACCAAGCACTTATGGGCTAGCCTCTGCAGGGTTTTGAGGAACACATTTGATCCAAATTATCACTATTCTCACATGATGGATGACATGAACCTTACAGAGGAATGCGAGAGACTTCATCCACACTGACTGCTCTTTTGTCCATTTTGGTTTTGGATGCACACATGGGATCCTTCTTTAGATCCATCAGGTGCTGAGAATCTAAGCCACAGTCTCACACAGGGCCAAAAGGCTGATTCAGACACATCCCTTTCCAAAGCAATTAAGCAAAGAGCCACAGGTGATGCCCTTTCATTTCCATTTGAAAACTGTTTCTTTAGGCTCTACAATGGTGTGGCCTGAGGCAAAGACCTTCCTGACATTCAGGGCATCAGAACAATTGGTGAGCAAAAGGCCCAAAGAAGGGTTTCTTCACTTAGAATTTCCTGGTCAAACTAATATCTGAGTTTTCTGAGATGCTCCCATTTCTTTCAGCTATCCAGTACATGGCCATGTCACAGAGCTTGGAGGTGGTACATATTTTGGACAAAAAACCATGAGCCTATTCTGGAGAGTGGCCAGAATTCAGGAAGAAAAGAGGAACTTAGGAAGATTGTTGGAGTTGTCCACCCATAAGTCAAGCCGCAGTCCATTCATAAATTGGGCAAGTTGAGTCTAGACAGGACACATCCAATGATTCATTCTCTTTTCTAATATCTAAAACCACGGACACAGTGGGATACACAGACAAAGAAACACTGGCCTTGTCAAACGACTTACCAGAAACAGTTCACTCCAAACCAAACAAACCGCCTTTCCTACCTATTCTCAGAACATGAGACAAAATCTCAAACCCACACCCACACACACAAAGGAAGCTCCTTCCCCAAGTAGGTCTGTGACTATTGGGAGTGTCTTCTGACTGGTGGGCCAAACTATGTTCTGATGAAATCGCCTGTCCTGTGTCAGATATGGTCTCGTTGGCCAAATCTGTGAAGTTGTCACTAGCCAGCGGTGAGCCACTACCTGCTGTCTCAGGAAAGGCCCCTCTTCAGAGCTTTCCTGACATTTGTTCATCCTCACCTCAGTAGGTACCAAGAAAGACTGACTCTGTCCTTGGTAAATCCAAAAAATAAGACCACTGGGACTGGGACTGAGACTGGCTCTGGGTGCCTGGCTTCCCGGATTCCAAGTTCAGAGAGTTCCATCACCAAGGAAGTGAGGTGAGATTACTTCCTTCAGGAATTCTTTGAGGTCATTGCCTTGGCAACCACTTTGTCCTATGAGATGGAGGCTGCCCTTACTTCCTGTGACACTTTTACAAGTTAGAATGGTATATCAACCATAGGCACCCAGGAACAGCTCTCCACACATGCCTGGTTTGGTCTATCTTGTGTACATTAACAAGAGAGAGGCTTATTCAGACACAACCCTTCATCCTGGAAAGGCTGTTTGCGATGGAAGATGACATTTGCTCTCTCAGGTCCTTCATAGATGCCTACATCTTCTCCAGGGATCAAATTTGCATGGACATTTGAGGTTCTCAGCAGGAGGAAGATACCCTACATTCCTGTATTGTAAGACGAACTCTGTCCCTGCTCTTCTGCAAAGTTAGATTGAGGGAAGAGTGTATGGTTAGGGTTAATAACATGTTTGATTTGGGTTACGAATCATTGCGAAGGATGATTAATAGTATTGGGAACCTGCGATATTTATAAGATTATAGAGGTGAAATATAAGTATGGAAACAGAAATCTAGGTAAGATTTGAAGCCCAGAAGGGCATTAGGCCCTTGATTGGGATACTTAGCTTATAATTACGTTCTGCACAGATGTCTCAGATAAATCGATAATCAATGGCATAGGACCTTACACCTTGGAAGATTGATTTTAGAAGAGAACATCCACTCAAATTGAGATAGTCGGTGGGATTAGGAAGGTAGTCAGTAGGTTTAGGAAATAGAGTGAGTATAGGACATGGAGCAAAAGTTCTGTAGCAATAGTGTTTTGGTTATAGAGTGAATGTAAATTTCAGCACATGTGAAGAGTCATTCACAATGATTACCTGGGGAAAATATGTAGAAAGGAAAATATCAATACAGACCTTACGAAATTAGGCAATTATACAGTGAGTGATAGGATTAGACATTTTCAATAGGGTTGAGATTGAATACATAATCTTAGGAAGAAACAAATATGTCGTCACCAATAGGAATGACATTTGAAAGCATTAGGCAACCAGGACATTTATCGTTTTAGTAATCCATGTTCACTTTCCATTTAGTATTTGGTACAATCATAAGTGTGATTTTTGCATTTTGTGCCCAGAAAAATATTGTGATCAAATGTATATGTAGATGATAAGACATGAGTATTTCTTCCACGATTACTGGGAGCAATATTTGAAGACATATAAATTAGTATTGGGGGTACAAAGTGGTGTACCCTGTGTCTATGAATATAGAGATAATGCATGAATAGACCATACTGTGAATAAATATTATAACTGATTCCACTTTAAATAATGGATTGAATTGATATCTGAAAATATATAGGAAATCATATATTGACATACAATCATTCACTCCAACCAGTTATATATCTAATGGTAATCTTAGGGTTATTGTTTATCATGAAGTGTGTGTGAGTTTTGTTTCAAAAGTGATTATGGAAATCGAAAATAATATGTTTGGAAAAAAGTCTCATGAAAAGACCAGTCAAGAAATATGGAGGAATCCATGTGTTCTGAAGCAGGAAGTGATTGAAAGTGAAACAAATGCCAATAAATTTTCTAAATTGTGAATGAAATATATATCCTGTTATGTGCATAAACTGTTGAAATAGTAATGTATCAGTGTTGAATAAAAGTGAAAGTCAAAATACACATCATGTCCAATAGGAATCTACTTGCATTGATGTTAAACTGGGTCAGTTACTGTAGAAATATTAGAATTGTGTGCATTATGCACCAAAGATAGTTTTTTTTTTAAATTTTTATTTATGGTTGTTCAAAACATTACATAGTTCTTGATATATCATATTTCACACTTTGATTCAAGTGGGTTATGAACTCCCATTTTTACCCTGTATACAGATTGCAGAATCACATCAGTTACACATCCATTGATTCACATATTGCCATACTAGTGTCTGTTGTATTCTGCTGACTTTCCTATCCTCTACTATCCCCCCTAGCCTCCCTGCACCTCCCCACTTCTCTCTCTACTCCCTCTACTGTAATAAATTTCTCCCCCTTGTATTATTTTTCCCTTTCCCCTCAATTCCTCTTGTTTGTAATTTTGTATAACCCAGAGTGTCTCCTTCCAATTCCATGCAATTTCCCTTCTCCCTCCCTTCCACCTCTCATCCCTGTTTAATGTTAATCATCTTGTCATGCTCTTTGTCCCTATCTGTTCTTAGTTACTCTCCTTATATCAAAGATGACATTTGGCATTTGTTTTACAGGAATTGTGTAGCTTCACTTAGCATAATCCAGTCGAATGCCATCCATTTTCCTGCAAATTCTGTGATTTTTTCATTTTTCAATGCAGAGTAATAATCCATTGTGTGTTAATGCCACATTTTTTTATCCATTATTCTATTGAAGGGCATCTAAGTTGGTTCCACAGTCTTGCTGTTGTGAATTGTGCTGCTATGAACATCGATGTAGCAGTGTCCCTGTAGCATGCTCTTTTTAGGTCTTTAGTGAATAGAGCAAGAAGGGGAATAGCTGGGTCAAATGGTGCTTCCATTCCCAGCTTTCCATGAAATCTCCATACTGCTTTCCCAATTGGCTGCACCAATTTGCAGTCCCACCAGCAATGTACAAGTGTACCTCTTTTCCCACATCCTTGCCAGCACTTCTTGTTGTTTGACTTTATAATGGCTGCCAATCTTACTGGAGTGAGATGGTATCTTAGGGTGGTTTTAATTTGCATTTCTCTGACTGCTGGAGATGGTGAGCATTTTTTCATGTACTTATTGATTGATTGTATGTCCTCATCTGAGAAGTGTCTGTTGAGGTCCTTGGACCATTTGTTGATTGGGTTATTTGTTATCTTATTGTCTAATTTTTTGAGTTCTTTGTATACTCTGGATATTAGGGCTCTCTCTGAAGTGTGAGTAGTAAAGATTTCTTCCCAGGATGTAGGCTCCATATTTACCTCTCTTATTGTTTCTTTTGCTGAGAAAAAACTTTTTTAGTTGAGTAAGTCCCATTTGTTGATTCTAGTTATTAACTCTTGTACTATGGGTGTCCTATTGAGGAATCTGTAGCCCGACCCCACAGTATGTACATCGTAACCAAATTTTTCTTCTATCAGACAGTGTGTCTCTGATTTGATATCAAGCTCCTTGATCCATTTTGAGTTAACTTTTGTGCATGGCGAGAGAAAGGGATTCAGTTTCATTTTGTTACATATGGATTTTCAGTTTTCCCAACACCATTTGTTGAAGATGCTATCCTTCCTCCATTGCATGCTTTTAGCCCCTTTATCAAATATAAGATAGTTATAGTTTTGTGGATTGGTTTCTGTGTCCTCTATTCTGTACCATTGGTCCACCTGCCTTTTTCGGTACCAGTACCATGCTATTTTTGTTACTATTGCTCTGTAGTATAGTTTGAAGTCTGGTATCGCTATACCACCTGATTCACACTTCCTGCTTAGCATTGTTTTGCAATTCTGGGTCTTTTATTTTTTCATATGAATTTCATGATTGCTTTCTCTATTTCTACAAGAAATGCCTTTGGGATTTTGATTGGCATTGGATTATCCCTATAGAGAACTTTTGGTAATATCGCCATTTTGATGATGTTAGTTCTGCCTATCCATGAACAGGGTATATTTTTACATCTTCTAAGATCTTCTTCTATTTCTCTCTTTAGGGTTCTGTAGTTTTCATTGTATAAGACTTTCACCTCTTTTGTTAGGTTGATTCCCATTTTTTTTTAGGATATTGTGAATGGAGTGGTTGTCCTCATTTCCATTTCAGAGGATTTGTCACTGATATACAGGAATGCATTTGATTTATGCATGTTGATTTTATATCCTGCCACTTTGCTGAATTCATTTATTAGCTCTATTAGTTTCTTTGTAGACCCTTTTGGGTCTGCTAGGTATAGAATCATGTCATCTGCAATAGTGATAATTTAAGTTATTCTTTTCCTATTTATATGCCTTTAATTTCTTTCATCTGTCTAATTGCTCTGGCCAGTCTTTTGAGAACTATATTGAACAGAAGTGTTGAGAGCGGGCATCCCTGTCTTGTTCCAGATTTTGGAGGGAATGTCTTCAATTTTTCTCCATTAAGAATGACGCTAGCCTGCGGTTTAGCATAGATTGTTTTTACAATATTGAGGAATGTTCCTGTTATTCCTAGTTTTTCGAGAGTTTTGAACATAAAGGGATGCTGTACTTTGTCGAATGCTTTTTCTGCATCTATCTAGATGATAATATGGTTTTTATTTTTAAGTCTATTGATGTGGTGAATAACACTTATTGATTTTCGTATATTGAACCCTCCTTGCATCCCAGGGATGAATCCTACTTGATCATGGTCCACATTTTTTTGATATGTTTTTGTATCTGATTCTCCAGAATTTAATTTAAGATTTTTGCATTTAGGTTCATTAGAGATATCGGTCTTTAGTCTTCTCTCTTTGAAGTGTCTACCTAGTGAAGGAATCAGAGTGATATTGGCCTCGTAGAATGAATTTGGAAGATCTCCCTCTTTTTCAATTTTCTGAAATAGCTTGAAAAGTATTGGTATTAGTTCATATTTAAAGGTTTTGTAAAAGTCTGATGTATACCCATACGGTCCTGGGATTTTCTTAGTTGGTAGTCTTTGGATGGTTTCTTTTATTTCCTCAATTGATATTGGTATGTTTAGGTTGTCTATATCCTCCTAACTCACTCTGGTCAGATCATATGACTTAAGAAATATTTCGATGCCTTCACTATCTTCTATTATTTTGGAGTATAAGGATTCAAAGTAATTTCTGATTATCTTCTGTATTTCTGAAATATCTGTTGTGATATTGCCTTTTTCATCCCATATGATAGTAATTTCAGTTCTCTCTCCTCTTCATTAGCATGGCTAGGGGTCTGTCCATTTTATTTATTTTTTCAACGAACCAACTTTTAGTTTTGTCAATTTTTTCAATTGTTTCTTTTGTTTCGATTTCATTGATTTCTGCTCTGATTTTAATTATTTCTTTCCTTCTACTTCTTTTGCTGTTGTTTGCTCTTGTTTTTCTAAGATTTTGAGATGAAGTATGAGATCATTTATTTGTTGTTTTTTTCTTTTTCTAAGGAATGAACTCCAAGCAATGAATTTTCCTCTTAGAACTGCTTTCAATGTGTCCCATAGATTCCGATATATTGTGTCTGTGTTTTCATTTTTCTCTAAGAATTTTTTATTTTCCTCCTTGATGTCTTCTATAACCCATTGATCATTCAGTAACCTATTGTTCATTCTCCAAATGATGCATGGTTTTTCCTTCCTTCTTTTATCATTGATTTTTAGTTTCATTCCATTATGATAAGATAAGATGCATGGTATTATCTCTACTCCTTTAATTTGTCTAAGAGTTGCCCTGTGACATAATATATGATCTATTTTTGAGAAGGATCCATGTGCTGCTGAGGAAAAATGTAACTGCTTGATGTTGGGTCGTATATTCTATATATGTCAATTAAGTCTAGGTTATTAATTGTGTTATTGAGTTCTATAGTTTCCTATTTCAACTTTTGTTTGGAAGTCCTGTCCAGTGGTGAGAGAGCTGTGTTGAAGTCTCCCATGATTATTGTATGGTGGTCTATTAGACTCTTGAACTTGAGAAAAGTTTGTTTGATGAACATAGCTGCACCATTGTTTGGGGCATACATATTTATGATTGTTATGTCTTGCTGGTGTATGGTTCTCTTGAACAGTATGTAGTGTCCCTCTTTATCCCTTTTGATTAACTTTGGCTTGAAATCTATTTTATTTGATATGAGTATGGACACTCCTGCTTCTTTCCGAAGTCCATATGAGTGATATGATTTTTTCCAAGCTTTCACCTTCAGTGTATGTATGTCTTTTTCTTATCAAATGCATCTCCGGTAGGCAGCATATTATTGGGTCTTGTTTTGTGATCCATTCTACTGGCCTGTGTCTGTTAATTGGTGAGTTTAAGCCATTAACATTTACAGTTATTATTGAGATAAGGGTTGTTCTTCCAGCCATATTTGTTTATTTATGTTATTAAACATGGATTGTTTTCCTCTTTGATTATTTCCCCCCTTTAATGTCCTACCTCCCACTGTTGGTTTTCATTATTTTCCAATTACTCTTTCTGTAATATTTTGCCAAGGATGTTTTGAAGAGATGGTTTTCTAGCTACAAATTCTTTTAACTTTTGTTTATCGTGGAAAGTTTTAATTTCATCTTCCATCCTGAAGCTTAATTTTGCTGGATACACAGTACATGGTTGGAACCCATTTTCTTTCTGTGATTGAAAAATGTCATTCCAGGATCTTCTAGCTTTCAGAGTCTTTGTTGAAAGATCAGCTGTTATCCTGATTGGTTTACCCCTAAATGTAATCTGCTTCCTTTCTCTTGTAGATTTTAAAATTCTCTCCTTATTCTGTATGTTGGGCATCTTCATTATAATGTGTCTAGGTGTGGATCTCTTATGATTTTTCACATTCGTCGTCCTGTAGGCTTTTAGAATGTGGGAGTCTGTCTCATTCTTCAAGTCTGGGAAGTTTTCTCATATTATTTCATTGAATAGATTGCTCATTCCTTTGGTTTGGACCTCTATACCTTCCTGTATCCCAATGACTCTTAAGTTTGGTCTCTTTATTTTATCCCATATTTCTTGGATGTTCTGTTCATGGTTTCTTAACAGTTTGGCTGAGCTGTCTATGTTCTTTTCAAGTTGAAATACTTTGTCTTCATTGTCTGTTGTTCTATCTTATAAGTGTTCTACTCTGATGGTAGTATTCTCAATTGAGTTTTTAAGATGGTTTATTGCTTCCTGCATTTCTAGGATTTCTGTTTGTTATTTTTTACAACCTCTATCTCCCTGTATAGTTGATCTTTTGCTTCTTGGTTTTGTTTATGTAATTCATTGTTGAAGTGATCTTTCATTGTCTGATTTTGCTGTCTAATGTCTTCCTTGAGACTTCAGATCATCTGAAGAATGTATATCCTGAGTTCTTTATCTGACATTCCATCTGCTGCAGCTATTACCTCTTCTAAAGTTGTGTTGACCTGCATTGCTTGTGGTTCTTTTTTCCTTTTCTTTTCATACTGCTCGCGTTTCTTTCTGCTTGGTGAAACTGTTGTGATTTTGAAATTTTCCCCCTATATATTTATATTGCTCTTGTATATTTGAAAAGTCTTCATTGCAGGGGCAGGGGTGGCTGTGCTGTTCCACCAATTGGGGTGATATATCTACCACGCTGATGGGCCGCTAGGCCTGTTATTCTGATCGGTCGCAGGTCTGCTTACCATGCAGGCGCAGGAGGCTGCTCTCCTCTGCCCCTCCTCCAATTGGTGTGACGTGTCTACCACGCCCGTGGACCCCTGCGGTGTTCTGCCGATCGGTCGCAGGTCTGCCTACCTTGCTTGCGTGGGCGGCGGCTCTGCTCTACCCCTACCCCAATTGGGGTGACGTGACTACCATGCCAGTGGGCCGCTGGGCCTGGTCTGCCGGTTGGTCGCAGGTCAGGATACCTTGTGAGCACGGGCTACAGATCTGTTCTGCCCCTACTCCAAATGGGGTAAAGTGTCTGCCGCGCCAGCAGGCCGCTGGGCCTCTTCTTCTGGTCAGGTGCAGGTCTGCTACCTTGCAGGTGCGGGTGGTGGCTCTGCTCTGCCCCTACTCCAATTGGTGTGTCGTGACTACCATGCCTGCAGGTTGCTGGGCCTGTTCTGGGCATGGGCAAAGGCTCTGCTCTGCCCCTACTCCTATTGGGGTAATGTGACTACCATGCCGGTGACCCACTGGGATTGTACTAGGCACGGGAGAAGGCTCTGCTCTGCAACAACTCCAATTGGGGTGACGTGACTACCACACCTGTGGGTCGCTAGGCCTGTTCTGGGCCCGGGTAGCAGCTCTGTTCTGCCTCTACTCCAATTGGGTTGACATGACTACCATGCAGGTGTGTCATTGGGTCTGTTCCAGGTGCGGGCAGCTGCTCTGCTCTGCCCCTCTGGCTTGATGACAAAGTGAGAGAGACCCGGGTGTTTGTGACTCACTTTCTTCACCAGGAGACCAACTGTTTCTGTCACTGCTGGTATCAATGAAGTTATCTCCTCTGCTGCTTTCTGATGACATCAGAAATTTGTCATGTTGGTATCCCATGTGAAAGGCAGCATTTTGTTCCCTTTTCTGGGTGACCAAAGCAATGGGTGAGTCCTGACCGGCCCTCACAAGCCGCGTCTCAATCCTGTTGCCACTGCCTATGAAGGCTCGGTTGATATTTACCTCCACAGTATTCAGCAAGACCCGGAACGAGAAGCAGTTTCCGCGGGTTCTTTAGCCCTGGGCCAGATCAGTTCCGAGAGGCGGAATTCGGCCGCTCTGGGCTTGGTGTATGTTCTAATAGGAGCAGGCTCCAAGACGGAGTTTCTGCAGGTTCTTTGGCACTGAGCCTGAGTAATTTGTCTGTGACACAAAGGTGAATGGCATCCTGAAATTACCTGTTCTATAGGTGAATGAGCTTCGATCAGTCGAAAACAGGGATGGTGACATCAGCTCTCCAAGATGGTGGCCGCTGGCTTCCTCTGTGGTCTGACCGGTGTGGAGAACCGAATTGGACCGCATCCTTTCCCGTCTCAAACCCAGAATTCAGCACTTAGCACAGTGATTGCATACCTGTCAGGAGCCCACAGAATCCACACCGCTGTATATTTGCATTGCTATCTCTTCGTTTCCCAGTGCACGCCGCAGACTCTAGCCGCAGACCGATTTCCTGAATAAGCAGCATGACCCTCTATGCGGACAAATCACTCGTGTTTGAGCCCGCGTAGCTGATCCTCGTGAGATGGAAATATGTCGACTAGGTTTTGGAGCACCCCAATTTTGCTGGAAATTTTTAACAAGATAGGTTTTAGCCATTATAACTCGTCATTCTCCCGCACAGTGACGCGGTACATGGGGGTGATGCACTCCCTTCACCACCATCATATGATCCCCCAAAGTTAGTTTTCAGTACTAAGAAACAAATATGTATTTCTGGTGGATGAATAATTCTGAGAATATTCTTGTGAAAACTTGATTATTAATCCAAATACATGAATATGAGTGAATTTAGGGAGTGTATAATAAGAAAAATATACTTCATATTTTGAAAAATCTGGAGAGTGAATATATATATATATATATATATATATATATATATATATATATACACACACACACACACATACACACACAGACATTAAAAAGTAGCATTATGTATGCCAATCGAAATTCACCACGAAGTAATATATCATCCACAGATCCAAAAATATTCATTTTAATGAACATGGATTTATGTTGTTCAAATAAGAAGCTCACTCATATGTTGAATTTTCAGTTCCAACAGCATTTAGTAGGAGTGATCTCTTCTCACAATTTGCATCTGCCAAGCCAGCCACCTCACAAAATGTACGAGTGATACCAGGTAGAATTCTATATGTGCATATAAAAATACATGTGATGAATAGGCTACAGAGAAAGGGAGACAGTTATTCACATGTTTGTTAACTTTTAAAACACATGGAGAACTATTTCAATTAAAATTCGCTAGATTTATAACACCTACCATTTATCATACGAAAGGCAAGTCCAACTATACACCATGCCTCCTGTGAACCTCTTGTATTTCTATTCTGTTTGGGTTATTTTTCTCCACCATATTAGGATTAAAAGTCAAAGTCTAGTAGGGTATGTGTTAATGTCAGGGATTCAGTATTTCGAATGGAAAATTGGAAAATGTATCAAATGTGTATGCAAATATGTGCTACACAAAAATCTTCCCACCCTCATTCAGCACAATGCCTTGACATTACCTTCGCCCCACATAAGAAACAATTAGAGGAGAAGAGTTAGAAAATCTGTGAATACATATGTGTAATGAAAAATGCTCAGGAGTTCACAAATTTGCAGGTGGTAGAGGAGTTTCCAAAAGTAAGGGACAGGGTAAAAACTCCACAAACATGAAGTTCTGCCAGCCTAACATCTGGAGAAACTGCCTCTGAGGTTGGGCAATGAAATATATGCTGTTGTCAGGAGCATTAGTTTCATTTGTTGTGAGACCATCATAGCTGAGTCTTCATCTATGTGATCTGGATGACATGGATTCTTATTTTCCAATGAACATGAGGCAGCAGTGCTGAATTTTCTATTTGTAGGTAACCTGTGGCCACTGGGGTCTAAGTGTCTCCCCTTGTGGACTGTAATTCCATTTGGTCATCCTCCACTATTCATGGTATTTCTTGCTGCTGCACTGGGAGATTGGTGTTTGCTTCATGAAATACAAGGATTTCAAATGGGACACAGTGCTGAAGTAAGTTCTGTCAAGTGTGGTGGGTCAGGTTCGTCAGGAGAATGCACCAACCAGGCTTCTATCCCACATAGCTTGCCCCATTGACCATAGCAACCTGATTCTGAACATTGCCCTAAAACCTCTCCATATAACAATATGCTTTTACATATAAGGGTCTACTGGCTGCAAAATGTCAGTCACAATCCATTTGGAAGCCAATGGCAGATCCAAATGCCCCCACCACAGATGTTTTATTACACACCTGCCAACCACTACTCTAGTACAACTACTCAGCAGGATCCAACTTACTGGCATCTCTGTTCAACACCATTTTCATAAAACCCAGTCAATCAAGGCACTGTCTTGTATACTCATGATCAGCAACAGGACATCCAAATATTCTCCAGTGCTACCCGGTCATGGGAATTTCAAAAATTTCATGGTATTGATATAGCCAATTTTCAAGGATGAAGTTGGAGGCACTGTGAATTTTAATTCACTCAGAAACCATTAAATGGTGAGGAAGCTCATTTCAATGAAAACTCTGGAGAATTCTTACAGGCAAGGCTTCCAAAAGTGGCGAAAAGTCAGATTAAGCCAGGCCCCTTGAGGTCTACAATGTATGGTCCATGTGTGTTTCGACTCTCAAATATGGCTGCCAAGTCTTTAAGAATAATATCATGTGATATCCTGGCTGAGATTCCCTGTGCTCTGTGGAAAGTCAACTTGGGCCTAGATGTCACTTTCCAAGGGCAACTCTCATGCATGGCCATCTAAAATTCCAACACAATTCCTGGCAATAATTCTCTGAGATCAGTAAAAGAACTCAGTCTCTAAGGGGAATCACACCAAAGTGCAAGCCTAGGTGGACCCAGAGATCTCTTCCAACCGCCAGACAAATATCCACAATTTAAACCAAACACTCTCACATGGCCCTCATCTTCTTCCATATAGACACTCATCATATTCTCTGGCTGGAGGTTTCCATAAGGGACGCAGCCCATGACAGTGTCCAAAATAAGCTCCGTGCCCCTCATTTGCCTAAAGTCAGGGTGGCCTGGACTCTCTTCCTGTGAACCAGTAGTGATCAAATAGGCCTGCCTTTAATATTGCTTGGCTTCTCCAACTTGAGGCCTTCTAGCTTTGGGGTTTAGATTCTTTAAGTGAATTGGAGTCATGAAAATCAAACACCTATGGCCTAGCCTCTGCAGGGCTTTGAAGAACTCATTTGACCCAAAGGATCCCTATTCTCACTTGATGGATATCAGGAACCTACCAGAGGAAGGCAAGAGAGTTCATCAACAATATCTGATCTTTTTGCCATTTTGGTTTTGGATGCATGCATGGGATCTATCTTTAGATCCATCAGGTGCTGAGAATCTAAGCCACAGCCTCACACAGGGCCAACAGGCTGATTCAGACATATCCCAATCCTAAGCAATTAAGCAAAGAGTCACAGGTGATTCCCATTCATTTCCATTTGAAAACTGTTTTCTTCAGGGTTCACAAAGTGGTGGCTTGAGGCAAAAAACTTCCTGACATTCAACAGAACAATAGGTAAGCAAAAGGAACAAAGAGGGGTTTCTCCACTGAGACTTTCCTGGTCAACAGATATTTGAGATTTCTGAGATGCTAGCCATTTCTTTCAGCTATCCAGTACATAGCCATGTCACAGATCTTGGAGGTACAAATCTTGGACACAAAACCACGATACTATTCTGGAGAGTGGCCAGAATTGAGAAAGAAAACAGGAAATTAGGAAGCTTGTAGGTGTTGCCCATCCATAAGGCAAGCCAGAGTCCACTCATGAATTGGGCAGGATGAATGCTGGGAAGCTTTCTACTAGACAGGACACATCCATTGATGCATTGTCTTTTCTAATGTCTACAACAATGGACTCAGTGGGATACACACACATAGAAACACTCGCCTTGTCAAAGGACTTAATAGAAATATTCCACTCCATACCAAACAAACCACCTTTCCTACCTATTCTCAGAACATGAGACAAAACCACAAACTCACACCCACACCCAAAAAGGCACCTCCTTCCCCCTAGTAGGTCTGTGACTCCCTGGAGTGTCGTCTGACTGGTGGGCCATTCTATGTTCTTCCAAAATGACCTCTCCTGTCTCAGATCATGTCTGCTTGGCCAACTCTGTGAAGTTCTCAAGAGCCAGCGGTGAGACACTACCTGCTTTCTCAGGAAAAGCCCCTCTTCAGAGGTTTCCTGGCATTTGGCCATCCTCACATCTGTAGGTACCAAGAAAGACTGACTCTGTCCTTGGTAAATCCAAACATGTCAGACCACTGGGACTAGGACAGGGACTGTCTCTTGGTGCCTGGCTTCCTGGATTTCAAGTTCAGAGAGTTCCATCACCAAGGAAGTGAGGTGAGATCACTTCCTTCAGGATATGAATGATGTCACTGCCTTGGCAACCACTTTGTCCTAACAGTTGCTTCCAAAATACTATGAGGTGGAGGCTGCCCTGATTTTCATGGGACACTTTCTCTAGTTAGAATGTTATATCAACCGTAAGCACCCGGGAACAGCTTCCACACAGGACTGGTTTGGTCCATGTTCTATACATTAAGAAGAGAGAGACTGATTAAGACACAACCCTCCATCCTGACCAGGATGATTGCCATGGAAGATGACTTTTGCTTTCTGAGGTACTTCATAGCTGCCTTCATCTTCACCAGGGATCATTTCTGCATGAACATTTGAGTTTCTCAGCAGGTGAAGATCCCCTAGATTCCTGTAGTTTAATACCCACACTGTTATTGCTCTCCTGCAAAGTGAGTGTATGGTTACGGTTAATAATATGTTCGATTTGGGTTAGGAATCATTCTGCAGGAAGAATAATGAGATTGGGAACCTGCAATATTTATAAGAATATATACGTGAAATATATGTATGAAAACGGGAATCTAAGAAAGATTTGAAGCCCAGAAGGGCATTGGGCCCTTTATTTGGATACTTAGTGTTGAATTATGTTCTGTACAGTTGTCTCAGTTAAATCGAAATACAGTGGCATAGGACCTTGTACCTTGGATGATTGAATGTAGAAGAGAACATCCAGTCAAAAAGGGATAGTCAGTAGGATTAGGAAGATAGTCAGTAGGTTTAGGAAGAAGAGTGAGTATATGATTTGGAATAAAAAGCTTCTTTAGCAATAGGGTTTCGTTTAGAGAGTGAATGGAAATGTCAGCACATGTGAAGAGTCAGTCACAATGATGAACTGGGGAAAATATGTAGGAAAGCAGGTGTCAATAGAGACATTACGAAATCAGGCAAAGTATAAAGTGAGTGATAGGATTAGACATTTTCAACAGGGTTGAGTTTGAATACATAATCATAGGAAAAAACAAATATCTCGTCACAAATGGGAATGACATTTGAGAGCATTAGGCAACCTGGACATGGATGTTATTAGTTATCCACGTTCACTTTCCTTTTAGGCTTTGGTACAATCATAAGTGTGACATTTTTATGTTTTTTTTTTGTTCAGAATATTACTGTGATAAAATGTATATGTAGATCAGGTGGCATGAGTATTTCTTTCACCATTTCTGGGAGCAATATTTTGAAGACGTATACATTAGTATTAGGGGTACAAAGAGGTGTACCCTGTGTCTATTAATATAGAGATAATGCATGAATAGACCATACTATGAATAAATAACGTAACTGATTCCACTTTAAATAATGGATTGAATTGATATGTGAAAATATATAAGAAATCTTATATTGATATACAATCATTCATTCCAACCAGTTATATTTCTAATGGTAATATTAGGATTATGGTTTATGATGAATGGTGTTTGAGTTTTGCTTTACACGTGATGATGTTAAACAAAAATAATATGTTTGGAAAGAAGTCTCATGAAAAGACCAGTCAAGAAACATGGAGGAATACATGTGTTCTGAATCAGGAAGTGATTGATCGTGAAACAAATGCCTATAAATTTTCTAATTTGTGACTGAAATATATATCCCATCATGTGCATGAACTGAAGACATAGTAACGTACAAGTGTTGAATAAAAATGAAAGTCAAAATACACATCATGTCCCCTAGGAATCTACTTGCATTCATTTTAAACTGGCTAAGTAACTGTAGAAATATTAGGGTTTGTATGCACCATTCACTGAATTTAGTTTTCAGTACTAGGAAACAATATGTATTTCATGTGGATGATTATTTCTGAAAATAATCTTGTTGAAAGTTGATTATAAATCCACAGATATGAATATGAATGTATTTAGGGGCGTGCATAATAAGACACATATATTTCATATTTTGAAAAATCTAAAGAGTATATATATATATATATATATATATATATATATATATATATACACACACACACGCAAATGCACAGATATTAAAAAGTAGCAATACAGGAGATCCATTATGAAGGCAGGCATGGAGAATTCAAGTCTCTGATCTCTTCAGCTGCATGGGCATAGGGAGTCGTAAACTGTCTAAATGCTGTTTGCTCAGAATCACTAGGCAATATTGACCTGTTGTGAATCTGGGGCGAACAGTCTGGGCCCCTCAGAACACACACAAAGCTCGGATTGGCTGCATTCAAGCTTAGATTCATCTGGTTTTTGTGACTCAGCACTAACATTCCCGCTGAAATAATTGGTCGGGCTTTCGGAATTGACAGAGTTAAAAGCCAACTGAGCCTTCATAGGCAGTGGCCACAGGATTGAAATGGGGCTTGGGAGAGATAGTCAGGACCCAGCTGTTGCATTGGTCACCCAGCAAAGGGAACGAACGGTCACCATTTTAATGGTATACCACCATGGCAGCGAACTGACGTCACAGTCGGAGGAGATAACTTCATTGAAACCAGTGCGACAAGTATGTTATCCCATTGCCATCTCTCTCAACACCGCAGGGAAACCTCAAGGGCCCTTCCCACCTCTGCCGTAATGGCCCCTCCCAGCTCTCCAAGGAGCGCAATACCCAGACCTAGGGAATCAGGATTGGCTCGGGACTCGAGGCGTGTAATTGCCGGCTACTGCTCCCACCAGTGCTGACAATTGAGGTCTCTTACACCACCTACCGGGGCCATGGCTCCCGAAGGGCAAGCAAATTCGCTGGGGTTTCTCAGCCCCAAGCTCTACAAACTTAGGGTCTGAGGGAGGCAATTAAGGAGAGTGTGCCCAGCCGTTCATGGAAACAGGGCTACCAGGAGCAGAGGCCTGGCTTGTAACCAGTATTGTGGTGAGCGTCACAGGTGAGTGGGGCCTGGCTTGAGGAAGCACAAGAGAAGGCCCTAGGCACTCAGGGTTGGAGACCCGCCCAGTCTGGGAGGAAGAGCTGCTGCACAGTGATTGGTTCCCACTTATTGAGAGGAGAAGCTTGGCCCAGTGCGCACAGCTCCACCTACTGGAAGAGAAGTTAATTGAACTCTAGGACTGCATGTATTATTACTATTTTTTTATTTGTATTTTTTTCTTTTTCTTTCATTTTCATTTTTGTTGTTGTTGTTCATTAACTTTTTTAAATGTTTTTATTTTTTTAATTTCTTTTATTTTATTATTATTATTATTAATATTATTATTTTAAATTTTAATTTTCAATTTTTTAATCATCATTATTACTTAAAATTTTCTTTCTTTATTTTCTATTTTTTTTGTCTTTTCATTTCATTTCAAATTTTTTATTCCCCCTTACTTGAATTCTACCTGCCTACTCTCATTCTCTTTAGTGACTTCTCCCTTCCCTTCTAATATCTTTCCTCTCAAGCATCAAATAAATTTATAAGAGTAAGCAGTAACTCAGTAGTCAAACAGAACGAGAAGTAACATGAGAAGCATAAAAAAGCAAGGAAGAAAAGGAGTACGAACAATGAAGGACAGCCTAAATATTCAAGAGCACCTAGAGTCATCAGAAAAATGGTCATATAAAGAACTCAAGGAATACCTTAGACAGATGGAATGGAACCTTAAAGAGGATACGAGACAGCAAAAACAAACAGTGATAGAACGCATTGAAAATAAATTACATAAACAGATAAAATAAGAAATTAAGCATCTTTATCAGGAGATAGAGATTATTAGAAAATTCAAACAATAATTCTAGAAATCAAGGAAATGATAAACCAAATTAAAAATTCAATTGAGAGTATCACTAACAGTGTAGAGCAAGTAGAAGACAGAATGAAGACAAAATATATCATCTTGAAAAAAGTCTAGCCAACAAAGAAATGCTGTAAAAAATTATGAGAAAACATTCAAGAGATATGGAATAACATAAAAAAAAAAACTAATGAGTCATATGGATAGAGGAAGGTACAGAGATTCAAACCAAGAGAATGAGAAATCTGCTGAATGAAATAATTACAGAAAACTTTCCAGAAATAAAAATGGAAAGGGATAAACAAATTGTAGATGCTTACAGGACATCGAGCACACAAAATCACAGTAGACCAATGCCAAGAAACATTGTTATGAAGATATCCAATATACAGAACAAAGAGAAAATATTAAAAGCTACCAGAGAAAGGAGGCAGATTAGAATCATTACAATCAGGGGTAAACCAAAAAGGTTAACAATGGATTTTTCATCATAGATGCTAGAAGTGAGAAGATCCTGGAACAACGTACTTCAAACACTGAAAGACAATGGATGCCAACCAAGAATTATGTATCCAGCAAAATTAAGCTTAAGGTAAGACAACGAGATAAAAATATTTCATGATAAACAAAACCTAAAAGAATTTGCAGCCAGATAACCAGCATTGCAAAGCATCTTGAGCAAAACACTACACGAGGAAGAAATGAAAATCAACAACGAAAACCATGAGTGAGAAGTGCCTCAGTAATGACAGAGGGCGGGGGAAAAGCTAATCATGGAGAAACAAACTAATTTAAAAAAAAGATATAAGCAAACATGGGTGGCAGTACAAACCATATATCATTAGTAACTCTAAAAGTAAATGGCTTAAACTCTGGAATAAAGTGACATAGGCTTGTAACTTGAAATAAAAAAAAAATCCAACAATATATTGCCTCCAGGGGACACATCTGAATGGAAAAGACATACACAGGCTGAAGGTGAAAGATTGGGAAAATTTATACCATGCACACGGTCCTCGTAAGCAAGCAGGGGTGGCCATCCTCCTATCGAATAAAATCGACCTCAAGACTAATTTAATCAAAAGGGATAAAGAAGGACATTATATACTGCTAAAATGAACCATTCACCGACAAGACATAACAATTATCAATATTCACGCAGCAAATAATGGTGCTGCGATGTTCATAAAACAAATTCTCCTCAAGTTAAAGAATCAAATAGACCACAATACAATAATTATGGGTGACTTCAACTCACCTCTCTCACCATTGGACAGATCCTCCAAACAAAAGTTGAAAAAAGAAACTATAGAACTCAATCTCGCAATCAATACCCTAGACTTAACTGACATATATAGAATATATCAACCATCATCAAGTGGATATACTTTTTTCTCAGCAGCACATGGATCCTTCTCAAAAATAGACGATATGTTATGCCATAGGGCAACCCTCAGTAAATATAAAGGGGTGGAGATAATACCATGAATTTTTTGTGATCATAATGGAATGAAACTGGAAACCAATGATAAAAGAAGGAAGAAAAAATCATACATCACATCCAAAATGAAGAATATGTTACTGAATGATCAATGGGTTACAGAAGACATAAAGGAGGAAATCAAAAAATTCTTAGAGATAAATGAAAATACAGACACAACATATCAGATTCTATGGGGTACAATGAAAAGAAGTTTTAAGGGGTAAATTCATCGCCTAGAGGTCATTCCTCAAAATAGAAAAGAAAAACAAATAAATGAGCTCACACTTCATCTCAAAGCCTTAGAAAAGGAAGAGCAAAACAACAGCAAATGTAGCAGAAGGCAAGAAATAATTAAAATCATAGCGAAATTGAAACAAAAGAAACTATTGAAAAAATTAACAAAACTAAAAGGGGTTCTTCAAAAAGATAAATAAGATAGACAGACCCTTAGCCATGCTAACGAAGAGAAGAAGAGAGAGAAATCAAATTACTAACATACGGGATGAAAAAGGCAATATTACAACAGATGCTACATAAATACAGAAGAAAATTAGAAATTATTTTGAAAACCTGTATTCCAATAAAATAGAAAATAGTGAAGACATCGATAAATTTCTTAAGTCATATGATTTGCCCAGACTGAGTCAGGAGGAAACACACAATTTAAACAGACCAATATCGATGGATGAAGTAGAAGAAGCAATCAAAAGACTACCAACCAAGAAAAGCCCAGGACCGGATGGGTATACAGCAGAGTTTTACAAAACCTTTAAAGAAGAATTAATACCAATACTTCTCAAGTTATTCAGGAAATAGAAAAACTGGGAGCTCTGCCGAATTCATTCTATGAGGCCAACATCACCCAGATTCTGAAACCAGACAAAGACACCTCAAAGAAAGAAAACTACAGACCAATATCTCTGATGAACCTAGATGCAAAAATCCTCATTAAAATTCTGGCGAATTGGATAGAAAGGCACATCAAAAAAATCGTGCACCATGATCAACTTGGATTCATCCCTGGGATGCAAGGAGGGTTCAATATATGGAAATCAATAAATGTTATTCACAACATCAATAGACTTAAAGATAAGAACCATATGATCATCTCGATAGATGCAGAAAAACCATTCAACAAAGTAGAGCATTTCTTTATGTTCAAAACATTTTAAAAACTAGGGATAACAGGAACTTACCTCGACATTGTAAAAGCTATCTATGTTAATCCTCAGGCTAGCATCATTCTGAATGGAGAAAAATTGAAGGCATTCCCTCTAAAATCTGGAACAAGACAGGGATGTCCTCTATCACCACTTCTATTCAATATAGTTCTCGAAAAACTGGCCAGAGCAATTAGAGAGATGAAAGACATTAAAGGCATAAAAATAGGAAAAGGAGAACTTAAATTATCACTATTTGTAGATGACATGATTCTATACATAGAAGACCCAAAAGGGTCTACAGAAAAAACTACTAGAACTCATAAATGAATGCAGCAATGTGGCAGGATACAAAATCAACATGAATAAATCAAAGGCATTTCTGTATATCAGCGACAAAACTTCTGAAACAAAAATGAGTCAAACACTGCATTCCCAATTTCCTCAAATAATTAAATACTTGGGAATAAACCTAACAAAAGAGGTGAAAGATTTATATAATGCAAACTACAGAACCCTAAAAAGAGAAATAGAATAAGATCTTAGAAGATGGAAAAATATACCGTGTTCATGGATAGGCAGAACTAACATCATCAAAATGGTGATATTACCAAAAGTTCTCTATAGGTTTAATGCAATGCCAATCAAAATCCCATAGAAACTTTTTGTAGAAATAGATAAAGCAATCATAAAATTCAAATGGAAAAATAAAAGACCCAGAATAGCAAAAGCATTTCTAAGCAGGAAGTGTGAATCAGGCAGTATAGCGATACCAGATTTCAAACTATATTACAGAGCAATCATAATAAAAACAGCATGGTACTGGTACCAAAACAGGCGGGTGGACCAATGGTACAGAATGGAGGACACAGAAACTAATCCAAAAAGCTACAACTATCTTATATTTGATAAAGGAGCTAATGGCCTGCAATGGAGGAAGGATAGCATCTTCATCAAATGGTGTTGGGTAAACTGGAAATCCATATGCAACAAAATGAAACTGAATCCCCTCCTCTCGCCATGCACCAAAGTTAACTCAATGTGGATCAAGGAGCTAGATTCAAATCAGAGTCTCTGCGTCTGATAGAATAAAAAGTTGGCTCCGATCTACATATTGTGTGGTCAGGCTCCAAATTCCTTAATAGGACACCCATAGAACAAGAGTTAATAATAAGAATCAACAAATGGGACTTACTTAAACTGAATTATTTTTTCTCAGAAAGAGAAACAATAAGAGAGGTAAATATGGAGCTTACATCATGGGAACAAATTTTTAGTCCTCACTCTTCACATGGAGCCCTAATATCCAGAGTATACAAAGTATACAAAGAACTTAGAAAATTAGACAATAAGATAACCAATAACCCAATGGGCCAAGGACCTGAACAGAAACTTCTCAGAGGAGGACATAGAATCAATTAACAAGTACATGAAAAAAATGCTCTCCATTTCTAGCAGTAAGAGAAATGCAAATCAAAACCACCCTAAAATACCATCTCAATCCAGTGAGATTGGCAGCCATTATGAAGTCAAACAACAACAAGTGCTGGCGAGGATGTGGGGAAAAGGGTACTCTTGTACATTGCTGGTGGGACTGAAACTGGTGTGGCCAATTTGGAAAGCAGTATGGAGATTCCTGGGAAAGCTGGGAATGGAAGCACCATTTGACCAAGCTATTGCCCTTCTCGGACTATTCCCTGAAGACCTTACAAGAGCGTACTACAGGGATACTGCCACATGGATTTTCATAGCAGCACAATTCACAATTGCTACACTGTGGAACCAACCCAGATGCCCTTCAATAGATGAATGGATAAAAAAATGTGACTTTTATATACTATCGAGAACTACGCAGCACTAAAAAATGACAAAATCATGGAATTTGCAGGGAAATGCATGGCACTGAGCAGATTATGCTTAGTGAATCTAGCCAATCCCTAAAAAACAATTACCAAATGTCTTCTTTGATATAATGAGAGCAACTAAGAACAGAGCAGGGAGGAAGAGCATGAAGAAAAGATTAACATTAAGCAGAAACATGATGTGGGAGGGAAAGGGAGAGAAGAGGGAAATTGCATGGTAATGGAGAGAGACACTTATTGTTACACAAAATTACATATAAGAGGTTGTGGGAAAATAAACAAGGAGAGAAATGAATTACAGTAGGTATGGTAGAGAGAGAAGATGGGAAGAGAGGGGAGTGGGGATAGTAGAGTATAGGAAAGGTAGCAGAATACAACAGTAACTAATAGGGCATTATGTAAAAATATGGATGTGTAACTAATGTGATTCTGCAATCTGTATTTGGAGTAAAAATGGGAGTTCATAACCCACTTGAATCTAATGTATGAAATATGATATTCAAGAGCTTTGTAATGTTTTGAGCAACCAATAAAAGAAAAAAAAAGTAGCAACATATATGCCAATAGAAATTCATCATGAAAAGTATATAATCCACAGATCGAAAAATGTTCATTTTACTGAACATGGATTCATGTATAATGTTTTTCAACTAGGAAGCTCACCCATAGGTTGAATTTTCAGTTCCAACAGCGTTTAGGAGGAGTGAACTCTTCTCTCAATTTGCATCTGCCAATTCAGCCACCTCACAAGTGTATACGAGTGATATCAGGTAGAATTCTATATGTGCATATAAAAATACATGTACTGAATAGGCTACAGAGAAAGGGAGACAGGGATTCACATATTTGCTAATTTTAAAAACACATTTAGAACTATTTCAACAAAAAAATTGACTAGACTTATAACTCCTACATTATATAATGCAAAAGGCAATTCCAACAATACACAATGCGTCCTCTGAACTGCTTGTGTTTCTTCTCTTTTTGGCTTATTTTCACCATCATATTAGGATTATTAGTCAGAGACTAGTAGGGTATGGGTTAGTGTCAGGGATTCAGTATTTCAAATGGAAAATTGAAAAATGAATCCAATGTGTATGTAAATATGTGCTACACAAAAATCTTCCCACTCACATCCAGAACAATGCCTTGACATTACCTACGCCCCAAGTAAAACACAATTAGAGTAGAAAAGTGTGAAAATCTATGAATACATATATGGAATGGAATATGCTCGGGAGTTCACAACCTTGGAGGTGGTAGAGGAGTTTCCAAAAGTAAAGGACAGGGTAAACACTCCACAAAAAGGAGCTCTGCTGGCCTAAGAATTCTTGGGAAACGGCTTCTGAGGTTGGGCACTTGAAATATATGTTGTTGTCATGAGCTTTAGCTTCCTTTGTAGTGAGACCATCATAGCTGGGTCTGCATCTATGTAACCGAAAGACATGGTTTCTTATATTTCAATGAACATGAGGCAGCAGTGCTCAATTCTCTCTTTGTAGCTAAACTGTGTACATTGGAAGCTAAGTGTCTCCCAGTGGGGACTGTGAAGACATTTGGTCATCCTCCACTTTTCGTGGTATTTCTTGCTGCTGCACTGGGAATTTGGTATTTGCTTCACAAAACATAAAAAGTTCATCTGAGATACAGTGCTGGAGGGAGTTCTGTCACGTGTGGTGGGTCAGGGTCTGCAGGAGAATGCACCAACCAGGCTTGTATCCCACATAGCTTGCCCCAATAACCATAGCAACCTGATTCTGAATATTGCCCTGAAAACTCTCCATTTAACAAGATGCCTTTACATATAAGGGTCTGATGTCTGCACTATATCAGTCACAAAAAATTTGGAAGCCAATGGCAGATTCACATGGCCCCAACATGATGTTTTATCACACACCTGCCCACCACTGCTCTAGCCCCCCTACTCAGCAGGCTCCAAATTACTGGCTTCTCTTGTTCTACACCATTTTAATGAAACCCAGTCAAAAACAAGGCACTGTCTGGTATACACATGATCAGCAACAGGACATCAAAAGTTTCTGCAGTGCCACCTGGTCATGGGAATTTCAAAAATTTCATGGTATTTATCTTGAAATTTTTCAAGGATGAAGTTAGAGGCACTGTGGGTTTCAATTCATTCAGGAACCATTAAGTGTTGAGAAAGTTCATTACAATGAACGCTCTGGAGAACTCTCACAGTCAATGCTTCTCAAACAGTTGCCAAAAGGTCTCCTAAAGCCAGGCCAACTGACATCTACAATGTGAGGTCCATGTGTGTTTTGACTCTCAAATATGGGTGCTAAGTCTTTCAGAATAAAATCATGTGATATCCTGGCTGAGATTCTCAGGCCTCTGTGGAAACCACCCTGGGCCTAGATCTCAGTTTCCAAGAGTGAGTCTCATGCGTGGCCTCCTAAAATCCCAACACAATTCATGGCAATACTTCTCTGAGGTCAGTTTCAGAACTCAGTCTCTAAGGGGAATCACACCAGAGTTCAAGCCCAGGTGGACCCAGTCATCCCTTCCATCCGCCAAAAAATGACCACAATTAAAATCAAAACACTCCCACAGGGCCATCATCTTCTTCCATGTAGACACTCATCATAACCTCCAGCTGGAGGTTTCTATGAGCCCAAATAAGCTCACTTGCCCCTCATTTGCCTAAAATCATGATGGCCTGGACACTCTTCCTGTGAACCAGGAATGATCAAATATTCCTGCTGTTAAAGTGTTCCACTTCTCCAATTTGAGGCCTACTGGCTGTAGGGTATAGATTCTTTATGTGATTTGGAGTCATGAGAAAACCCAAGCAAATATGGGCTAGCCTCTGCAGGGATTTCAAGAACTCATTTGACCCAAAGGATCCCTATTCTCACTTTATGGAGGTCAGGAACCTAAAACAAGAAGGCAAAAATATTCATCAACAATGACTGCTCTTTTGGCCATTTTAGTTTTGGAAGCACATGGGATCTTTCTTTAGATCCATCAGGTGCTGAGAATCAAAGCCACAACCTCATACAAGGACAAGAGGCTGATTCAGACACATCTCATTCCCAATCAATTAAGCAAAGAGCCACAGGTGATGTCCATACATTTCCATATGAAAACAGTTTTCTTCAGGCTACACAAAGGGGTGGCCTGAGGCAAAGACCTTCCTGACATTCAGGGTAATAGAAATAGAAGTAAGCAAATGGCCCAAAGAAGGGTTTCTCCACTGAGACTTTACTGGTCACACTGAAATCTGAGTTTTCTTAGATGCTCCCATTCCCTTCAGCAATCCAGCACATGGCCATGTCACAGAATCTTGTGGTGTTACATATTTGGGAAACAAAACCATGAGCCTATTCTGGAGAGTGGCCAGAATTCACGAAGAAAACAGGAACTTTAGAAGATAGTAGATGTTGCCCATCCATAAGGCAAGCTGCAGTCCATTCATTAATTGGGCAGTATGAATGCGGGGAAGCTTTCAACTAGAGACAACACATCCATTGATGCATTCTCTTTTCTAATGTCTACAACCACGGATACAGTGGGATACACAGACCTAGAAACACTCACCATGTCAAACGACTTACTAGAAACAGTCCACTCCAAACCAAACAAACCACTTTTCCTACCTATTCTCAGAACATGAGAAAAAACCACAAACTCACACCTACAACGGCAAAGGCACTTACTTCCCCCAAATAGGTCTGTGACTATCCGGAGTGTCTTCTGACTGGTGGGCCATATTATGTTCCCACAAAATGGCCTGTCCTGTTTCAGATCTGGTCTCCTTGTCCAACTCTGTGAAGTTGTCAGGAGCCAAAGGTGAGCCACTACCTGCTTTCTCAGGAAAGGCCCCTCATCAGAGCTCTGCTGGCATTTTTTCATTCTCACATCAGTAGGTACCAAGAAAGACTGACTATGTCTTTGGGAAAAGCAAACAAGTTAGCCCACTGGAACTGGGAGTGGGACTGGCTCTGGGTGCCTTCCTTCCTGGATCCCAGGTTCGGAGAATTCCATCACCAAGGAAGTGAAGTTAGGTCACTTCTTTCAGGAACTGAATATGGTCACTACCTTGGTAACCACTTTGTGCTAACAGTTGCATCCAGGGTTCCCATGAGATGGAGGCTGCCCCAAAATCCTGTGACACATTCA
Source organism: Callospermophilus lateralis (assembly GCF_048772815.1). Taxonomy (NCBI): domain Eukaryota; kingdom Metazoa; phylum Chordata; class Mammalia; order Rodentia; family Sciuridae; genus Callospermophilus; species Callospermophilus lateralis. The sequence goes on from NW_027512609.1 coordinate 187,499, forward strand.
GAAGTTAGAATGGTATATCAACCATAGGCACCAGGGAACAGCTCTCCACAGAGGCCTGGTTCAGTCCATCTTCTCTTCATTAAGAAGAGAGAGGCTGATTCAGACTATCAATTAATCCTGACCAGGTTGTTTGCCATGGAAGATGACTATTGCTCTCTCAGGTCCTACATAGCTGCCTATATCTTCTGCAAGGATCATTTCTCCATGGATCTTTGATGTTCTCAGCAGGTGGAAGATCATCTACATTCCTATATTGTAAGACCCACACTGTCCCTGCTCTTAAGTAAGTTATACTGAGGGAACAGTGTATGGTTAGGGTTAATAACATGTTCAATTTGGGTTACAAATCATTCTGCGGGATGAATAATGATATTGGCAAAATGCGATGTTTACAAGAGTATATATGTGAAACATAAGTATGAAAGCAGAAATCTAGGTAAGATTTGAAGCCCAGAAGGGCATTGGGGACTTGAGTGGGATACTTAGCTTTGAGTAATGTGCAGCACAGATGTCTCAGATAAATCAATATACACTGGCATCGTACCTTGTACCTTGGATATTGAATGTTGAAGAGAACATCCAGTCAAAAACTGATAGTCGGTAGGATTAGGAAGGTAGTTGGTAGGTTTAGAAAGAAGAGTGAGTATAGGATTTGGACCAAAAGTTCTTTCGCAATAAGATTTCGGGTAGAGAGTGTATGTAAATGTAAGCACATGTGAAGAGTCAGTCACAATGATGAACTGGGGAAAAATATAGGAAAGCAGATATCAATAGAGACATTAGGAAATCAAGCAAAGTACAAATTGTGTGATAGGGTTAGACATTGTCAACAGGTTTGAAGTTGAATATATAATCTTAAGAAGAAACAAATATGTAGTCAAAAATAGAATTGATATTTGAGAGCATTAGGCAACCTGGACATGGATGTTTTTAGTAATCCATGCTCACTTTCCATTTATGCTTTGGTACAATTGTAAGTGTGACCTTTGCTTTTTGTGTCCAGAATATTTCTGTAATAAAATGTGTATGTAGATCACGTGAAAAGAGTATTTCTTCCACCAATTCTGCGAGCAATATTTTGAAGACTTACAAATTAGTGTGGGGGTACAAATAGGTGTACCCTGTTTCAATGAATATAGACATAATGCATGAATAGACCATACTTTGAATAAATAATATAACTGGATCCACTTTAAATAATGGATTGAATAAATATCTGAAAATTTATAAGAAATTTTATATTGATATGCAATCATTCATTCCAACCAGTTATATATCTAACGATAATCTTAGGATTATGGTTTATCATGAAGGGTGTGTGAGTTTTGGTTCAAAATTGATTATGGAAATCAAAAATAATATATTTGGAAAAAAGTCTCATGAATAGACCAGTCAAGAAACATAGAGGAATACATGTGTTCTGGAGCAGGAAGTGATTGAAAGTGAAACAAATGCCTATAAATTTGCTAACTAGTGAATAAAATATATATAATGAGATTTGCATAAACTGAAGAAATAGTAATGTACCAGTGTGGAATAAAAATTAATGTCAAAATACACATCATGTCCCATAGGAACCTACATGCATTGATGTTAAACTGGGTCAGTTAAAGTAGACATATTAGGATTTGTATGCACCTTTTACTGAAGTGAGTTTTCAGTACTAGGAAACAAATATGTATTTCGGGTGGATGAATATTTCTAAGAATAATCTTGTGAAAAGTTGATTATTAATCCACATACATGAACATGAATGAATTTAGGGAGTGTATATAAGACACACATATTTCATATTTTTAAAAATATGGAGAGTATATATATACATATATATATATATACTCTCCATATATATATATATATATATATATGTATATATATATATATATATATATATATACATATATACACACACACACACACACACACACACTAACACAGACATTAAAAAGTAGCAATATATATGCCAATCGAAATTCATCATGAAATATATATCATAAAGATGCAAAAACATTCATTTTAGTGAACATGGGTTTATGTATAATGTTGTTCCACTGGGAAGCTCACCCATAGGTTGAATTTTCAGTTCCAACAGCGTTTAGGAGGAGTGATCACTTCTCACACTTTGTATCTGCTAAGTCATATACCTCACAAGGATGTACGTGTGATACCTTGTAGGATTCTATTTGTGCATATAAAAATACATGTGCTGAATAAGCTCCAGAGAATGGGAGACAGTAATTCACATATTTGTTAACTTTAAAAACACATGGAGAACTATTTCAATTAAATATTCAATAGATTTATAACACCTACCCTTTATCATGCAAAAGGCAAGTCCAACTCTGAACTGCAAGTATTTATGTACTGTTTGGGTTATTTTCTTCCATCATATTTGGATTAGTAGTCAGAGTCTAGTAGAATATGGGTTAGTGTCAGGGATTCAGAATTTCAAATGGAAAATAGAAAAATTAATCTTCTGACTCTCATCCAGAACAATGCCTTGTCATTAATTTCGCCCCAAGGGAGACACATTTAGAGTAGAAGAGTTACAAAATCTGTGATTACATTTCTGGAATAGAAAATGCTCAGGAGTGCACAAACTTGGAGGTGGAATAGGAGTTTCCAAAAGTAAGGACAGGGTACACACTCCACAAACATGAAGCTCTGCTTGCCTAAAACTTCTTGAGAAACTGCCAGTGAAATTGGGCACTGAAATATAGGTTGTTGTCAGGAGTTAAGCTTCCTTTGTAGTGAGACCCTCAAAGCTGTGTCTGCATCTATGAGACCTGGAGGACAACATTTCTCATTTTCCAATGAACACGAGGCAGCAGTGCTGAATTCTCTCTTTGTAGGTAAACTGTGGGCACTGGGGGCTTATTTTCTCCCCGTGTGGACTGTGAAACCATTTGGTCATCCTCCACTTTTCGTGGTGTTTCTTGCTGCTGCACTTGGAGTTTGGTTCATGCTTCACGAAATACAAGGAGTTCAACTGGGAAACAGTGCTTGAGGTAGTTCTGTCACGTGTGGTGGGTCAGGGTCTGCAAGAAAATTCACCAACCAGGCTTCTATCTCTCAAAGATTGCCCGCTTGTCCATAGCAACCTGATTCTGAACATTGCCCTGAAACTACGCCATATAACAAGATGCTTTTACATATAAGGGTCTGATGTCTGCACTCTGTCAGTTACAAGCCATTTGGAAGCCAATGGCAGATACAAATGGCCCCACCATGATGTTTTATCACACACCTCTCCACCACTGCTCTAGGCCCACTACTCAGCAGGCTCCAAAATACTGGCTTCTCTGTTCTAAACAAATTTCATGAAACCCTGTCAATCAAGGCACTGTCTGGTACACTCATGGTAAGCAACAGGACATCGAAAGTTTCTACAGTTCCACCTGGTCATGGAAATTTCAAAAATTTCGTGTTATTTATCTAGCCATTTTTCAAGGACGACGTTGGATGCACTGTGGATTTCAATTATTCAGGAACCATTAAATATTGAGAAAGTTCATTTCAAAAACAATTCTAGAGAACTCTCACAGGCAAGGCTTTCCAAAGAGTGGACAAAGGTCACTTGAAGCCAGGACCATTGAGGTCTACAATGTGAGGTCCTATGTCTTTTGACTCTCAACTATGGCTGCCAAGTCTTTCAGAATAAAATCATGTGATATCCAGGCTGAGATTCCCAGTTCTTTGTGGAAAGCCACCCTGGTCCTAGATCTCAGGTTCCAAGGGCGACTCTCATGCGTGGCCTCCTAAAATCCCAACACAATTCATGGCAATACTTCTCTGAGATCAGTTTCAAAACTCAGTCTCTACGTGGAAACGCACCAGAGTTCAAGACCAGTTGACCCAGTCATCTCTTCCAACCGCCACACCAATGACCAGAATTAAAACCAAAACACTCCCACATGGCCCTCATTTTCTTCCATATAGTCACTCATCATAACCTTGGCTGGAAGTTTTTATGAGGCACACAGCCCAAGACAATGTCAAAATAAGCTCCCTTGCCCTTCATTTGTCTAAAGTCAGTGTTTCCTGGACAACGTTCCTGTGAACCAGGACTGATCAAAGAGGCATGCCATTAATACTGTTCCGCTTTTCCAATTTGAGGCATACTGACAGTCGGGTATAGTTTCTTTATGTGATTTGCAGTCATAAGAAAACCCAAGCACCTATGGGCTAGCCTCTGCAGGGCTTGAAGAACTCAGTTGACCCAAAGATCCCTGTTATCACTTGATGGAGATCAGGAACCTTACAGAGGAAGGCAAGAGACTTCATCACAATGACTTCTCTTTTGGCCATTTTGGATTTGGATGCACACATGGGATCTTTCTTTAGGTCCATCAGGTGCTGAGAATCTAAGCGATAATCTCAAACTGCACTGAGAGGCTGATTCAGACATATCCCTTTGCAAAGCAATTAAGCCAGGAGCCACAGGTGATGCCCATTTATTTCCATTTGAAAACTGTTTTTTTCAGGCATTGGAAATGTGGGGCCTTAGGCAAAGACCTTCCTTACATTCAGGGCAACAGAACAATAGGTAAGCAAAATCCCAAAGCAGATTTTCTCCACTGAGACTTTCCTGGTCACACTGATATCTGAGTTTTCTGAGATATTCACCATTCTCTTCAGCTATCCAGTACATGGCCATGTCCCAGATTGTGGAGGAGATACATATCTTGAACACAAAACCATGAGCCTATGGGAGAGTGGCCAGAATTCAGGAAGAAATCACGAATGTAGGAAGGTAGTAGGTGTTGCCCATCCATATGGTAACCTGCAGTCCATTCATAAATTGGACAGGAAGAATTCTGCGAAGATTTCTACTAGACAGGACACATCTATTTATGCATTCTCTTTTCTATTGTCTACAACCACGGACACAGTGGGATATGCAGACATAGAAACACTCGCCTTCTCAAAGGACTTACTAGAAACAGTCCACTCCAAACCAAACAAACCGACTTTCCTACATATTCTCAAAACATGAGACAAAATCAAAAACACACACACACACACACACACACAAAGGCACCTTCTTTCCCCAAATAGGTCTGTGACTATCCAGAGCGTCCTCTGACTGGTGGGCCATACTATGTTCCCCCGAGACGGGCTGTGCTATGTCAGATCTGGTCTCCTTGGCCAAAACTGTGATGTTATCAGGAGCCAGCGGTGAGCCACTGCCTGTTTTCTCAGGTAAAGCCCCTCTTCAGAGCTTTCCTGGCATTTGTCCATCTTCAATTTAGTTGCCAAGAAAGACTGACTCTGTCCTTCTTAAATCCAAACATTTGAGACCACTGGGACTTGGACTGGGACTGCCTCAGGGTGCCTGGCTTCCTGGATCCCAAGTTCAGAGTGTTCTATCAACAAGAAAGTGACATAGGTCACTTCATCTAGAACTGAATGAGGTCACTGCCTTGGCAACCACTTTGTCTTAACAGTTGCTTCCAAGGGTCCCTGAGATGGATCCTGCCCCTACTTCCTATGACAGTTTCACAAGTTAGAATGGAATATCAACCACAGGCACCCGGGAACAGCTCTCCACACAAGCCTGGTTTGGTCTATCTTCTCTACATTAAGAAGAGAGAGACTGCTTCAGACACATCCCTTCATCCTGACCTGTTTTTTTTTTTTTTTTTGTCATGAAAGATGACTTTCGCACTCTCAGGTCCTTCATAGCTGCCTACATCTTCTTTAGGGATCATTTCTGCATGGACCTTTGAGGTTCTCTGCAGGTTGAAGATCTCCTACATTCCTGTATTGTAAGACCAACTCTGTCCCTGCTATTCTGTAAAGTTAGATTGAGGGAACAGTGTATGGTTACGGTTAATAACATGTTTGATTTGGGTTAGGATCATTCTGCTGGATGAATAATGGTATTGGGAACCTGCGATATATATAAGATTATATAGGTGAAATATATGAATGAAAACAGAAATCTCGGTAACATTTGAAGCCCAGAAGGGCATTAGGTCCTTGATTGGGATACTTAGCATTTAATTATGTTCTGCACAGATGTCTCAGATAAATCTATACACAATGGCATAGGACCTGATACCTTGGATGATTGAATGTTGAGGAGAACAACCATTCAAAGAGGGAGAGTCGGTAGGATTAGGAAGATAGTTGATAGGATTAGAAAAAAGTGTGAGTATAGCATTTGGACAAATAGTTCTTTAGCAATAGGTTTTCAGGTAGACAGAAAATGTAAATGTCAGCACATGTGAAGAGTCAGTCACAGTGATGAAATGGGGAAAATATGTAGGAAAGCAGATATCAATAGCGACATTAGGAAATCAGGCAAAGTATAAAGTGAGTGATAGCAATAGACACTTTCAACAGGCCTGAGATTGAATATATAATCTTAGGAAGTAACAAATATGTAGTCACCAATAGGATTGACATTTGAGAGCATTAGGCAACGTGGACATGGGTGATTTTCATAACCCATACTCACATTCCATTTAGGCTTTGGTACAATCGTAAGTGTGACTTTGCATTTTGTGGCCAGAATATTACTGTGATAAAACGTATATGTAGATCAGGTGACATGAGTCTTTCTTGCACCATTTCTTGGAGCAATATTTTGAAGGGGTATAAATTAGTATTGGAGGTACATATAGGTGTACCATGTATGTATGAATATAGAGATAATGCATGAATAGACCATACTGCGAATAAATAATATAACTTGTTCCAACTTTAAATAATGGATTGAATTGATATCTGAAAATACACAGGAATCATATATTGATATATATACATTCATTCCAACCAGTAATACATCTAATGGTAATATTACGGTTGTGGTTTATCATAAAGAGTGTGTGAATTTTGCTTCAAAATTGATTATGGAAATCGAAAATAATGTGTTTGGAAAGAAGTCTCATGAAATGACCAGTCAAAAACAAGGAGGAATACATATGTTCTGAAGCAGGAAGTGATTGAATGTGTTACAAATTTCTTTAAATTTGTGAACTTGTGGATGAAATGTATATTCTATGATGTACAAAAACTGCAGAAATAGTAATGTACCAGTGTTTAATAAAAATGAACGTCAAAATACACATGATGTCCCATAGGAATCTACTTGCATTGATGTTAAAGTGGGTCAGCTACTGTAAAAATAAAAGGATTTGTTTGCACCATTCACTGAAGTAGCTTTTTAGTACTAGAAAACAAATATGTATTTCAGGTGGATGAATATTTTTAAAATAATCTTATGAAAAGTTTAATATAAAACCACATACATGAACAAGAATGAATTTAGGGAGTGTATAATAGGACACATATATTTTATATTTTGAAAAATCTAGAGAGTATATATATATATATATATATATATATATATATATATACACACACACACACACACACACACACACAAAACACACACAGAGGCATTGAAAAGTAGCTATATATATGCCAATTAAAATTCATTGTGAAATATATATCATCCACAGATCCAAAAATATTAATTTTACTGAACATGGATTTATGTATAATTTTCTTGAACTAAGAAGCTCACTCATAGTCTGAATTTTCAGTTCCAAAAGTATTAATGAGGAGTGATCTCTTCTCACACTTTGTATCTGCCAAGTTAGCCACCTCTCAAGAATATACGTGTGATACCAGGTAGGATTCTATATGTGCGTATAAAAATACATGTGCTGAATAGGCTACAGAAAAATGGAGACAGGAATTCACAGATGTGTTAACTTTAAAAACACATGCAGAACTATTTCAACAAAAAATTGACAAGATTTATAACTCCTACCATATATCATACAAAAGGCAAGACCAACTATACACCATGCCTCTTCTGAAGTGCTAGTATTTCTATTCTGTTTCGGTTATTTTTCTCCATCATATTAGAATTAATAGTCAGAGTCTAGTAGGGTATGGGTTAGTGTCAAGGATTCAGTATTTCGAATGGAAAATTGAACAATGAATCCAATGTGTATGTAAATATGTGCTACACAAAATTATTCCCACTCTCAACCAGAACAATGCCTTGACAATCCCTTCACCCCACGTAAGACACAATTAGAGGAGAAGATTTAGAAAATCTGTGAATAAATTTGTGGAATGCAATATGCTCAGGAGGTCACAACCTTGGAAGTGGTAGAGTAGTTTCCAAAAGTATGGGACAGGGTAAAAACTCCACAAACATGGAGGTCTGCTGGCCTAGAGACTTCTTGAGAAACTGCCTGTGAGGTTGGGCACTTGAAAAATATGTTGTTGTCAAGAGCTTTAGCTTCCTTTCTAGGGAGACCATAAAAGCTTGGTCTGCATCTATGAGACCTGGAGGACATGGTTTCTTATTTCCCAATGTACATGAGGCAGCAGTGCTGAATTCTCTTTTTAGATAAACTGTGGCCACTGGGGGCTAAATGTGTGCCGGTGTGCACTGTGAAGGCATATGGTCATCTTCCATTTTCGTGGTGTTTCTTCCTGCTGCACTGAGAGTTTGGTATTTGCTTCACAAAATACAAGGAGTTCAACTGGGTCACAATGCAAGAGGAAGTTCTGTCATGTATGGTGGGTCAGGTTTTGCAGGAGGATACAAGAACCAGGATCCTATCCCACATATCTTGCCCCCTTGACCATAGCAACCTGATTCTGAACAATGTCCTGAAACCTCTCCAAATAACAACTTGCCTTTACATGGAAGGTTCTGCTGGCTGCACCATGTCAGTCACAAGGCATTTGAAACCAATGGAAGATACACATGGCCCCACCACAGATGTTTTATCACATACCTGCCCACCACTGCTCTAACCTACTACTCAACAGAGTCCAACTTACTGGCATCTCTGTTCTACACCATTTACATGAAACCCAGTCAATCAAGGCACTGTCTGGTATATTCATGATCAGCAACAGGACATCAAAAGGTTTTCCAGTGCAACCTGGTGATGGGAAATTCAAAAATTTCATGGTATTTATCTAGCCATTTTTTAAGGATGAAGTTGGAGGCACTGTGAGTTTCAATTTTTTCAGGAACCATTAAATGTTTAGGAAGCTCATTTCAATGAAATCTCTGGAGAACACTCACAGGTAAGGCTTCCCAAAGAGTGGCCAGAAGATCATACGATGCTATGCCCATTTAGGTCTACAATGTGAGGTCCATATGAGTTTTGACTCTCAACTATGGGTGTCAAGTTTTTCAGAATAAAATTTGTGGTATCCTGGCTGAGAGGCTCAGTGCTCTGTGGAAAGCCACCCTGGGCCTAGAACTCAGTTTCCAAGGGCGATGCTCAAGCCTGGCTTCCAAAAATCTCAACACTATTCATGGCAATACTTCTCTGAGGTCAGTTGAAGAACTCAGACTCTAAGGGAATCACACCAGAGTTCAAGAACATGTGGACCAAGTCATCTCTTCCAACCACCACCCAAATGACCACAATTTAAACCAAAACACTCCAACGTGGCGCCCATCTTCTTCCATATAGACACTCACAATAAACTCCACTATGGCTGGAGTTTTCCATGAGGGGCATAGCCCAAGACCGTGTCCAAAATAAGCTCTTTTGCACCTAATTTGCCTAAATTCAGGGTGACCTGGACACCCTTCTTGTGAACCAGAAGAGATTAAATAGGCCTCCCGTTAATACTGCTCCGCTTCTTCAATTTGAGGCCAAATGACTGTGGGGTTTGGATTCTTTATGTGAATTGGAGTCTTGAGAAAACCCAAGCAACTATGGGCTAGACTCTGCAAGGCTTTGAAGAACTCATTTGACCCAAAGGATCCCTAATCTGACTTGATGGAGGTCAGGAAAGTTACAGAGGAAGGCGAGAGACTTCATCCACAAGGACTGCTCTTTTGGCCATTTTGGTTTTGGATGTACACATGGGATCTTTCTTTAGATCCATCAGGACCTGAGAATCTAAGCCACAGCCTCACACAGGGTAAATAAGCTGATTCAGACACATCCTTTCCAAAGCAATTAAGCAAAGAGCCACAGGTAATGCCCATTCATTTCCATTTGAAAACTGTTTTCTTCAGGCTTCACAAAGTGGTGGACTGAGGAAAAGACCTTCCTGACATTCAGGGCAACAGAAGAATAGGTAAACAAAAGGCCCCAAGCAGGGTTTCTCCACTAAGACTTTCCTGGTCACACTGATATCTGAGTTTTCTGAGATGCTCACCATTCCCTTCAGCTATACAGGACATGGTCATGTCACAGAGCTTCGAGGTTGTACATATCTTAAACAGAAAACCATGAACCTATTATGGAGAGTGGCCAGAATTCAGGAATAAAACAGAAACTAAGGAAGATAGCAGGTGTTGCACATCAATAAGGCAAGCTGCAGTCCATTCATAAATAGGGCAGGATGAATGCTGTGAAGCTTTCTACTAGACAGGACATATTAATTGATGCATTCTGTTTTCTAATGTCTACAACCACGGACACAGTGGGATACACAGACATAGAAATTCTCGCCTTGTCAAACGACTTACTAGAAACAGTTCACTCCAAACAAAACAAACCGCCTTTCATACCTATTCTCAGAACATGAGACAAAACCACAAACCCACACCCACACCACAAAGGCACCTCCTTCCCCCAAGTAGGTCTGTGACTATCCGGAGTGTCCTCTGTCTGGTGGGCCTTATTATGTTCCCTGGAAATAGCCTGTTCTGTCTCAAATCTGGTCTTTTGGCCAACTCTGTGAAGTTGTCAGGAGCCAGCGGTGAGCCACTGCGTGCTTTCTCAGGAAAGGCCCCTCTTCATAGCTTTCCTTGCATTTGGCCATCCTTACATCAGTAGGTCCCAAGAAAGACTGAGTCTGTCCTTGGTAAATCAAAATAAGTTTGACCACTGGGACTTTGACTGGGACTGGCTCTGGGTGCCTGGCTTCCTGGATTCCAAGTTCAGAGAGTTCCATCACCAAGGAAGTTAGGTGAAGTCACTTTATTTTGGAACTGAATGAGGTCACTGCCTTGGCAACAACTTTGTCCTAACAGTTGCTTCCAAGGTTCCCATGAGAGGGAGGCTGCTCCTACTTCCTGTGACACTTTCACAGGTCAGAGAGGTATGTCAACCATAGGCATGCAGGAGCAGCTCTCAACACATGCCTGCTTTGGTCCATCTTCTCTACATTAAGAAGAGAGTGGCTGATTCAGACACATCCCTTCATCCTGAGCAGGTTGTTTGCCATGGAAGACTTTTGCTCTCTCAGGTCCTTCATACTTGCCTACATCTTCTCCAGGGATCATTTCTACGTGGACCTTTGAGGTTTTCAGCAGGTGGAAGATCCTCTATTTTCCTGTATTTTAATACCAATTCTGTCCCTGCTCTTCTGTAAAATTAGATTGAGAGAACAGTGTATGGTTAGTATTAATAACAGGTTCGATTTGGTTTAGAAAGAAAACTACACGGTTGAGCAAACAGGGTCCTACAGTTAGTAATAATATGAGGAATTTTAATGGACCGGCCATGGCAGATAAAAGCGCAGTTAATCAGGTCACTATGTGAACCAAGACTCAAACCTCCCTTTTGGGGCCTCTGTCTCTCTTTGACGCTCTTCAAGTCGTTTTCTTAATTTATTCATAGATTCTTTTACAACTCCAGTATTGTCGGCACAAAAACAACATTCTTCCCTCAATGCAAGCAAAAAGGCACCTTTCTCTCATGAAGAGGAGGTCCAACACTCGCCTGCTTTGTAAAACAACTTCAGAAAGAGAGAGGTTAAAATTCCTGTAAAGCTGTGATGTCGGTTTTTATTGTCTTTAAGGTTTGGCCTATTCCTGCTTCTAATTGTGTCTTTGTTGTGTCTCATGGACTAGCCCACCCCTTAAGCAACTATTATTTCTAATAGGATGGCTAAAGTGAGGGATACAGGTTCCCGCTGGAACCGGGTTGTATGCCCCCCTATTTGATCTTTAAATGAACCTACGTCATGATAGAGAACTCTGGAAAACATCTGCATCATTACATAATTAATCACATATATTGACCATTTTATGAAAACATAAATAATGTTAAAGTGTATAGAATTATACTGTTGTAGGGATGGACAAGGAAAGGGACCTAAGATAGCACCAAACACAGGAAAACAGCCTTATTTGGTTGCATCCGGATTTAGAGGGCATTGCTTCTGTTGTAATCAATTAATCCCCTGAACCCCAAGTTTTGGTAGTTTTAGAATTTGTACCCAATATGTAAGGGAAGTGGATCAGAAGTTCACAGTCTGTAAAAATTCACAAAAATCAGTTTTTGTTTCTGTTTTTGTTCCTCTGTTCTGGGCAAGTTAACTTTTCAAGGACACCTTGAAAAGGGAGAGCTTTTTTGTCTCTTTTTTTTCTCCCTGCCAGCTGTCACCATGAAGCCCAGTTGGTAACTTTTTTATCTTAGAAATGTAGTCATCTCTGTGAAGCCCCAGCTCAAGGCCAGAGGCTTTGTTCACATATTTTGTGAAAACCTAGTAAGGCGGTGTCAAGCTTAGGGGTGGTGATTTTTCCAGCCAGTGGCCAAGTAGAACAGGGCAACACGAAAAGTGGAAGTTTATCTACATTGAACTCTTTCAGAGGGACTCTTTTGCTGAAAGACCTAATGTAAGCCTCGGTGAAGACTTCTGGAGAAGGTTATTTAAGACATATCTATGGACCTGGTACAGAGGAGGAAGACTGGGAAGGCGAGGCTGAGAGCAGCTCCGTGGATCTGAGAATGAGGAAGATGAGATGTAAAAGAATAATGGAAAAGGGGTTTGGGATTTTCCTAGAACAAAACTTGAGCAGTAGAACAGGTAGAGCAGAGGTGAAGATGGGAGTGAGTATTCCAAAAACCCCTGAGGGACTTTAAATTTTTAGAAACCTGTTTTCAGTGATGACAAAGCAACTTTAAAGGCCATTTTTATTACATCTTGGATAGGGGTCTGAGGGCTCTTCTCAGCTGGTTTGAGCTTTGGTTTAGCTTCTTAGAGGACTTGGTGGGACCTAGTGCACGCACAGACAGAAAAAGAGAGGAGTGAGTGAGTGGAGGGGTACCTCGGTACCTGCTACCTCAGCAAGGGGGCAATGGTCTGAGAACTGGCAGAGGTTTGGGTTTTTGATCTAGTAATTGGAGGTGAGAAATCACGTTGCTGAGGTGGGAGTGACAGCAGAGACTCTAGAGCAGAAGACTGAGGGTGAGGAACTATTGGAGAAGCATAGTACAGGATGTGAGTGAAGGAGGGAAAAGGATTCCACATAGGGGAATTTTCCCCTTTTGAGCACTTGCCAAAGTTAAAAATGTCACGCAGAATTTGAGGATCTAGAGAACCCTCTGGGGGCCATAGCTTTTGGTTGTCTAATTGGTAATATGGCCAATGCTGTGTACTGAATGTGATGAGGAGTTTGGGTTCCACCAGGCAGCCCCGGTATGCTCACATCCCCATGAGTTACACAAGAAGTTGGCTTTTCCCCCACACAGCCATGGCTGTTTGTGGCTTTGATAGTCCGCCGGGCATACATCATAATCTAGGCTAGCCAACCTTAATCTGGCTCGCGTTTCTGTGCATCCATAATGTTTGTTTCAATTATCTATGAAACGGAATGGATTTAATGAAACTTTAGTGGGATCCTCTTCATCAGCGTTATCTCAATAGGAAAGACGTATACCAAGCTGAAAAATGTCTGGGTGGAGAGAGAGCCACCAGGTCCCTAAGGGGGCTGTATGCGAGATATACCATACTTCTTGTCTAGTAGGATTTGAGATCAGCCTTCACTGCTGAACAGGCTGATGAGGGTTAGGAGTACTGGTGGCCAAGTTGAGAGTCTACAGTCTTGTCCACATAGCGAATACGAAATTTGAAATGGTTACCAGTCTTTTCCAGTTTCCAACCAGAGTCTGGACACAGCGAAGGCTTTAGATGAGAGGCATGGATCCAAAAAGTGATTCTGTCTACTTTTACCGCTGTAGGTGTTATAAGTAGCACCTGGTATGTTCCTTTCCAGCGGGGTTCTAGGAATGACACCTGATGTTGTCTTATGTAGACGAAGTCTCTTACTTGATATTGATGTGGAATCCCCTCGTCCCCAGGTTGGTAGGCAGTGGCCAGCTGTTCCCACAGTTATCACTGAGTTCTTTCAATGGCTTTAAGTCTGTCAAGCAAGGGGTGTGGAAGGGATTGTTAGGCCTTAGAGTTGGGGATTAGGTCCCTTACTGGATGATGGGCATCATAGAGAATTTCATAGGGGGTGAGGTTACACAGAGAAACTGAGGGAGTATTTCTCGCATGAAACAGTGCATAAGGCAGGAGCATAGTCCAATCTTTTATGCCAGTCTCTAAGCTTAATTTTGTTAAGGTCTCTTTAATGGTTCTATTTATTTTTTCTACCTCTCCTGAGCTCTGGGGTATATAAGCATAATGTAACTTACAATTAATCCACACGTGACTTACCTGGGCCATGAACACAAGTCCATTATCAGACCCTATTACCTTAAACAGACCATATCTTGGAAAAATATCTTCCAGGATCTTCTTGAGAACCATTTGGGCCGTTGTTTTTTTTTTTTCCTGTGTGTGTGTGTGTGTGTGTGTGTGTGTGTAAGGCTTCAATCCATCCTGAAAATGTATCGACAAAGACTAGGAGATATTTAAGTCCATACCTTGCTGGCTTAATTTCAGTAATGTCCACTTCCCAGAATTTTCCTGGTCTGGTTCCTCATAGGTGCTTTCCTCTAAGAAACTTGGAAGGGTAAGCATTAAACAATTGACTGACCCAACAGGCTTTTGTTACCGGTTCAGTTTTTTTCTTTCGCTGTGTGTTGGTTAGTGGAAAACTCTGTTCTTAATCCTACAGGAGTGCCTGCAGTTTCTTTGAACCAAGGTGAGTGAGTTGACGTACATTTTTAACTTAGTGTAGGGCTTTCTGTAATTGCAGGCTGAGCTCAGTAAAGTTGAGGCGTTCAGTGTCAGTGTCCTTAGATGTTATCTAAAACTTCCTGTTACTCAGGGGTCCATTGGAATTGGGCATCTCCCTTTAACAGCGGGTATAAAGGAGCAGCTAAGGACGCGAACCCATTTATCCATAACCTGCAAAACCCAGCAATCCCAAGAAACTCTCTTAGTTGTCTGCTGTAAGATGGGGTTGGTATCTGCTCAACGGTTTGTTTTCTGGGCTCAGTGAGCCATCGTTTACCGCCCCTGAGGAAATAGTCATGGAAGGTTACTTCTTGCTGGCAAATTGGGCAATTTTGGCAGAAGCTCTATACCCGAGTTGAGCAAGCTCCGATAATAGTGCTTGGGTCCCAGTTCAGTTTTCCTTGGTGTTGGATGCCAGTAGCAGGTGATCCACATATTGAAGCTGGGTGACTTCGGGGTGTGTAGTTCTGAAATTGTTGAGATCTCTGTGGAGGGCTTCATCAAAGAGAGTGGGGGAGTTTTTGAACCCCTCTGGGAGTCTAGTCCAAGTTAGTTGACTATACTTTCCGGTTTCTGGGTCTACCCACCCAAAAGCAAACAGCAACTGACTATCTTTATGCAGAGGCAAGCAAAAGAAAGCTTGTTTTAAGTCCAGAACAGTATACCATTTCTGCTCAGGGTTCAGAGTGCTAAGCAGTTGGAACAGATTAGGTACTGTGGGGTGAATGTCCTGCACTCTGTTGTTGATCTCTCTTTGGTCTTTAGCAGGTTGATAGTCCCCGGTTCCTGGCTTTTTCTTCTAATAACAGGGGAGTGTTCCAGGCCAATTGACAGGGCCTTAGGACCCCTAAGGCCAGATATTTCTGAAT
Source organism: Callospermophilus lateralis (assembly GCF_048772815.1). Taxonomy (NCBI): domain Eukaryota; kingdom Metazoa; phylum Chordata; class Mammalia; order Rodentia; family Sciuridae; genus Callospermophilus; species Callospermophilus lateralis. The sequence continues at coordinate 203,227 of NW_027512609.1, forward strand.
ATAGGGCCTTATCCCATCTTTAGCTTTTTATGCTTAGAAGATATTATTTGACATTGATTGGGGAGGCTGAGGTTTTTAACTCCACTGTTATTGGAGGTTGTTTCACGGCCAGGCCTAACACAGCAGTTTTTGCCCAGGCATCTGGGTTATCTGTTATCCATTTCTGCGGTAGCTTGCCTGTTTGATCAGTCTTGGGGGGTGTGAAGAGTGGATGTTTATCTTCTACTAATATAGTTACAGCCGTGACTATAGGAGTTTTTACTGAAGGATTTAGAAATTTCTTTTGGGGGCTTTCAGGGTTAAAAGTTATTTTGGCCCAGAGCTTGGTGAGCAGATCTCTGCCCATCAATGGGTGCGGGCATTCTGGGATTACTAGGAAGGAGTGATGGATTTTTCCTTTCCCCAGGTCCATGGTCCTCTTAGTAGTCTAAGCCCGATATTTACTGCCATTAGCCCTTTGAACTACAGACCTTTTATTTGATAGACGGCCCAATGGGGCCCTAAGGGCTGAGTATACTGCTCCTGTATTCATTTCAAAGTTTACTGGGGTCCCCTACTCTTCAAAAGTTACCCTGAGCTAGGGGAAGGAATCTGAGCCCCAACTTTCTTAGTCATCCTCCAGAGTCAGAATGGCTAGCTGGCGTGTCTGTCTCTTTATAGGGCACTCTTTGGCCCAGTGTCCTTTTTTTTTACGGTAGGCACATTGATCTGAGGCCAGGGGTGGCCTCTGGCACGGGCCCAGGTATCCCTTCCTGTCACCTTATGTCTTAATTTCTGGCCTCTTTCTTGTTGTGACCAGGATCTAAGTCAATGCCTTAGTCTTTCTTTTGCTTCTCTCATCATCCCTTTGCTCCCTTTCTTTTTCCCTGTTTCTCTTTTATAGTATATTTTTTTGGCTTCTCTGACTAAATCTCTCTTTTAACTTTTTTTTTTTTAATATCCATGGCAGCTTCCCCAATTAAGGCCATCATGACAGATGCCTTTTGATCTGCTGCCTGAGGATCGAAAGGAGTATATCTCTTATATGCCTCCATAATTCTCTCTAGAAACATAGAGGTAGATTCATCAGGCCTTTTAATAATTTCTCTTACCATGGCCAAATTAGTTGGTCACCTAGCGGCCCCTTGGATACCCGCTATTAGAGCCTGGCAATAATTGGACATATGCTCCCTATCTTCAAAGGTGTTGGGGTCTCAGTTGGGTTGGTTTAAGGGGAAGCCGGCTTTGATTATGTTGGTCGCCCATCAAGTCCGAGGATATTTTTTTCTAGCTACCAGGAGGTTTTTCCTCTCATTCCTCTGTCGTGAAGAGAGTCCCTAGGAGTTGTTGGCAGTCATCCCAAGTAGGCAGGTGTGAAAACGTTGGCGAGTTCTCTGAGTTTTTTTAGCCGGGCCAGCTTCCTCTAGGGAAGGAGGGGCTGTGTGTGCCATTCGACAGTCATCTGGAGGGTGCTGGGCCATCCTGGCTTCCTCGAATGGTGGAGAGGCTGAGTAAGCAGCAGGGGAATTACTTACAGGGTTTTGGGGGTTGGGGGACAAGGGCAGAGGATAAGGACGAGTAGAGTCTTGAGACTCAGGGAGAACAGAGGGTGGAGGTTGAGGAGCAGAGAGTTTGAGAGATAGAATCGTAGGGGAAGGAGTAGGAGTGGGTGCAGGGACAAGGAAAGGCTTCACCCATGGAGGAGGAGATTTGCAGAGGTCCTGACAAGTTAAGATATATGGCTATTGATCTGGATGGCTATGTGGCCCCGGCTGAAAGAGAATATCTCAGACTTTTCAAATTAGTGCGAAGTAGAAACATCTTTCTAGGGGCCATCCGACTACAAAGGTGGGTTATTCTGAGACACAGAATCTGCCAGGTCTGGTGTTTTAATGAAAAAGAAAGAATCTGAGCCCTTAAGCAGACTTTGGTCCAGTGATTAAGGGTCAGGGACAGAGGCATTGAAGTGCTCTGTCCCATAATGAAATATACACAGACAGTGAAAGCAAAGACACACGACACAGACAAGACAAGACAATAAAGACAGACAATGGACGTCCAATACTGAGACCAGGACTGAGTAGCAGGCAAATCCTGATGGGCTGCCAATTCCAAATCTGAAAGAAAATATCACTGAGTCGAGGAGACTATGGTTCTTCGATTTCCCGAGTCCATCCCACAGGAACATGGCCTGTGGCTCTGTGACATGTGTGTCAGCCACCGTGGGAGAGAGCTCACGCTCTTTACCAATAGCCATTTTGTCAAACCCTAACCTGAATCCTGAAACCAGAAAGAGGGGCCTTATTTACCCCCAGAGGAGCCCATTGGGGGTCTTTCATCTGCAGCTGCCGGATCTCGCTGGGGCCACCAGAAGTAAAGGTCGGGTGAGCGTCGCTGGAAGAGACCACCAAGAGACTGTCTAATGCAACCTCAAAGGGTTTATTGGGAGTCCGGCATGCAAGGGCTCAGAGATCAGTTGAATAGAGCAGAGAGCCCTGAGAACAGCTTAAGAAGTGCTTATATATTTTCCTTGGAGAGGGCAGGGAGGGAAGTTTATTGATGGTTAAGGGCGAGTGGGCGGTTTGCGTGCAAATGGTTGATGGAGTACATTCTGCAGTTTGGCAGTTGGGGGCAGCACATTCTGGGAACAAGAAGAGCAAACAGTTCTCAAGATTTCAACAGTGTTTTATTAAGCATACAGAAAAACAGGACGTGACAAGTACCTATTTTATTAACCTTTCAATATAAGTATGAAAACAGAAATCTAGGTAAGATTTGAAGCCCAGAAGTTCATTTGGTCCTTGATTGGTATACTTAGCTTTGAATTACATTCCGTGGAGATGTCCTAGAATTATGGATATACAATGACACAGGACCTTGTACCTTCTCAGAGGTCAGTTCCAAAACACAGTCTCTAAGGGGAATCACACCAAAATTCAAGACAAGGTGGACCCAATTATCTCTACCAACCACCACACAAATGCCCACAATTAAAACCAAAACACTCCGAAATGGCACTCATCTTCTTCCAAATAGACACTCATCATAACTTCTGGCAGGAGGATTCCATGAGAGGCGCAGCACAAGACAGTGTCCCAAATAATCTCCCTTTCCCCTCATTTGCCAAGAGTCAGAGTGGCCTGGACACCCTTCCTGTGAACCAGGAGTGATCAAATATGCCTGCCATTAATACAGCTCTGTTCTTCAATTTGAGGCCTACTGTCTGTGGGGTTTAGAGTCTTTATTTGAATTGGATTCATAAGAAAACCCAAGAACCTATGGGCTAGCATCTGCAGGGCTTTGAAGAACTCAATTGACCCAATGGATCCCTTTTCTCACTTGATGGAGGTCAGGAACCTTACAGAGGAATGCGAGAGACTTCATCAACAATGACTGATTTTTTGGCCATTTTGATTATGGATCCACACATGGGATCTTTCTTTAGACCCATCAGGTGCTGATAATCTAAGCCACAGGCTCACACAGGGCCAAGAGGCTGATTCAGACACATCCCTTTACAACGCACTTAAGCAAAGAGCCACAGGTGATGCCCATTCATTTCCATTTGAAAACTGTTTTCTTCAGGCTTCACAAAAGCGTGGCCTGAGGCAAAGAACTTCCTGACATTCAGGGCAACAGAACAATAGGTAATCAAAAGGCCCTTTGCAGGGTTTCTCTACTGAGACTTTCCGGGTCACACTGATATCTGACTTTTCTGAGATGCTTGCCATTCTCTTCAGCTATCCAGTACATGTCCATGTCACAGTGGTTGGAGGTGGTACATATCCTGGATGCAAATGCATGAACCTATTCTGGAGAGTGGCTAGATTTCAGGAAGAAAACATGAACTTAGGAAAATAGCAGGTGTTGCCCATCGATAAGGCAAGCCCTAGTGCATTCATAAATTGGGCAGGATGAATGCTGGGAAGCTTTCTACTTGACAGGAAACATCCATTGATGCATTCTCTTTTCTAATGTCTACAAGCACGGACACTGTGGGATACACAGACATAGAAACACTCGCCTTGTGAAACAACTTACTAGAAACAGTTCACTCCAAACCAAACAAACCGACTTTCCTGCCTATTCTCAGAACATGAGACAAAACCACAAACACACATCTACACCCACAAAGGCACCTCCTTCCCCAAGTAGGTCTCTCACTCTCCAGAGTATCCTCTGACTGCTGGGCCATACTATGTTCCCCCAATATGGCGTGTCCTGTCTCAGATCTGGTCTCCTTGTCCAACTTTGTGAAGTGTTCAGGAGCCAGCTGTGAGCCACTACCTGCTTTTTCAGGAAAGGCCCCTCTTCAGAGAACTCCTGGCATTTGGCCATCCTCACATCAGTAGGTACCAAGAAAGACTGACTCTGTCCTTGCTAAATTGAAGCAAGTGAGACACTGGGACTGGGACTGAGACTGACTCTGTGTGCCTGGCTTCCTGGATCCCAAGTTCAGAGAGTTCCATTACCAAGGGATTGAGGTGAGGTCTCATCCTTCAGGAACTGAATTAGGTCTCTGCCTTGGCAACCACTTTATCCAAACAGTTGCTTTCAAGCGTACCATGAGAAGGAGGCTTACCCTATTTTCTGTGGCACTTTCACAAATTAGAATGGTATATCAACCATAGGCACCAAGGAACCGCTCTCCACGAAGGCCTGATTTGGTCCATCTTCTTTATATTTGGAAAAGAGCCTTTAGTCCAGGGAGCACTACAGTGAACCTTTGCACTAAAACTATTAGCAAGCACCTGATGGAGGAGGCCTCCATAGGTAAGTGGCTCCTTTATAACATCTGATATCCAGTTAAGGGAGATCTCTTCTGATGACAGAGATGTGGCACGGGGAGGCTCACATATACTTCTGTGCAGAACAGTAACGAGAATCATTCTGTCCTCTGTTCTGTTCTGTAGGGAATTCCTCTGGAACTGTAGAGAGGTGGCGATGAGCACGCACGCGCTTCTACCCTGGAGCTTTAGCAAGATGTTGCACTGTTCCCCTGTTTCTGTGTTTAGCCACCGGGTTTCTGTTTATTTGTGTTCTGTGTTCTATTTTTTGTTTTTTTGTTTGTTTGTTTTTGTTCGTTTTGTTGTGTGATTTTGGTGGTAAAAACTTAAGTATATTGGACATGAAAATCAGAAATAAAGAGAGTAAGCCTGACACCCCTTTGGACTGTGTTTTAAGGAACTGCAATGAACTTTATCCCCCTTTGCGAAGCAGGATGATAGAAGCCCCTAGCTGGCTGCCTGGAGCACACCCATTGCAGAGGGAAATGCCTGCTGGGGACCTAAGAACAGAGTATCTCCCAGGTTAACAAGTGAAACTCCTTTAAAACCCCTTGTCCCTCCAGATAAAGAGAGTCACAATTTTGGCAGAGTCCCCTGTGTTTCTCCTTTGTTAGCCAAGCAATAAACCTCCTTTTTTCTTTTTCTCAAAACCCAGTCCTCATTATTAAATTGGTATTAATTGGCTTCAAGGTCAGGAACCAAACTTTAAGTTACAAATCTTGTACCCCCCCTCCGCCCCGGAACTTTGTGAGACCTATCTACTGAAATGTTAGGAGATAGAGCATGCTTGGTGTGGAACTGAATCAGAGGAGCTAATCCTGTATGTAAAAGGAGAAACTGAGGGACTCCCAGCAGCTGCCAAAGCCCTGTTGATTCAGGGAATTACCTCCTTCCTTCCCTGCACTGTAAGGATTATGCCACCTCTGTCTTGTTAAAAAAAGAGAAAAAGAAAAAGGTGACACTAAATGCAGTAAAATCACCATGGAGACACTTTATTTTACATTTCAGGTTGCCCCTCTGTGAAAACATCTGGTCCCCTTGTGGGGACAGCTATGGTCCCACTGGTGTATGAGATTTTTCTCTTATCTGCTCTGGTTTAAAGGGTTCTCTCTGACAGCCATAGTCTGGACCTCCTTTTGGTCTGTATTGTGTCTTTCTTTCTGGCCCTTTTAGGCATGTGCAATAATGTGTTGATATTATAAATTGTTTTTTGGGAATGATCTTAGCTGAATGTGTGTCGAAATGATGATGTTTTATTTTAACAATCTGGTATCTGAATGGGTTTTTGAAGCATTGCACAATCTTGCAGTTAAAAGTCGGGTTTAGGTAATTGTTTAGTTTATGATTTCAGATAATTCATGCCAGAGAACTTAAATACTTACAATGGATAACTGAAGAACTCTACTTCCAAGTTGGCAAGAAACTTCCCAATCATACAGTCTTTTTTTTTCACCAATTTTGAATTGGGTAGCCTGGGAAAATGTCACTGTGTGTACCAGTGCATTAATTTGGACATGGATAGTAAATCATAGTATGGTGTCTGTTGACCAAACAAGATGTAAAGATATAAAATTTTGTGAATTGTATCTTAAACTTGTATCATAATTTTCAACATCCGAACCTGAAAATTATGGTTAAAATGCCTTAGTCCTGAGATGTCTGTTCAGAATAGCAGTTTTTTTCCTGCTCCTTCCAGACCTCAGCCATGACTTATGTTGAAATGCAAATGAAAGAACCCTGCAAGCTTTGTAGGAGACTGATTTGAGATCTAAGGGAAAAAAAGGTAAATTGTATGGTATTTTCTAATTACTGGCAAGTCATTTTTTCTAGGACTCTTATTTTTTTCTGAGATACTTTATGTTTTTTGACCTCATGATTTTGAGCATACAGACCTAGGTTAATGTTTTTCTGATCAGTTCTATCTTTGACCAACTGTGGACTTCTTGAAACATTGCAATAAAGATTTCACCTGCGAAATGCTACGAGGCCTTTACTATTATTATGTGTGCACAATTTTGTTATGTGTTGTATGTCTATATATACATATGTCCGTATATCATATATATGATACATAAATTAACATATATAAGGAGTGCTCATAAAAAAAAGCGCTCATAAAAACAAATTTTAAAAAGTGGATCCAAAGATCTTTAATTCACGTGATTTAAATGTTTCAATTTAAATTGGATAAAGAGATAAAAACAAATGTCTTTAAATTTAAGCTTACAAAGTTTTCTAGGTGTTCAAACATCTAACAAAATATTAACATCTACAAAATGTCTAATATGCCTTGGCTCTAGTACCTTTCCTTCAACATAAAAATGGTTTACACTGTTCAATACGTTTCTCTAACTTTTTGATAAATAAGTAAAGTAAATTTGATATGGGATTACTCATTCATGAGTACTTTAGTTAGATATCTGATTGATTTACTAAGATCTGTATTTTTTTTAGTAAACTCTGTATAAGATTGTAAAAATCAGTCATGTGTTAATGAGGCAAAAATTTCTTAAAACATAAGTTTACCCATAACATTGAGTTTATTAAGATTTATGTTTTCTAGAGCAAGCAACCATAAAAATTAAACAACTGATTAAATAAGAACTGTTATTTTAGAGTACTGTACTGCCATTTCTTTAAAAGCCAAACTTGATTAATGTAGAAACATAAATGTAATTGTTATGCTATTAATGTTTTCATATCTTACAGGTATGCAAGTCTGTAAGGTAGAAACCTTAAAAGAGCATTATATCAAGCTGGTGCTCTGAAGTTGTGTGGTAAAAAATATATTGTGGATTTATTTACCTGTTATCAATAAGATATGTAAATTTTTATGTTACTTTTTACATTGGGGAACAATTTAAATGTATTTTTAAGTTAATTAGAGCCTAATCTTTGTAAAGGTTAAAAACTTTCAGCATTTCTTTAATTCATGTTTTAAATGTGATATCATATGGTGTTAGCTAATGTTCATGTGACCTCAAACAATTTATGTAAACTTTGTCAAAAGATATTTAAAAATAAAGATCAGCTTTAGAATTAAAATACTTAAGATTTATAAAGAGCCCTGCCTTACCTGAGATAAGGCTGTGTGTCCCATCTTACTACATGTGAGAATGACTATGAAACATGTAGGTCAGATAATATTTCTTTAAAGTTATGTTAAAAAGTTTTTTTTTTATTGTCAATATTCCTAGGATCTCAAACAGGGGATATAATGTATAACTCAGCCAAAAAATTCAGGGAAGATATTACACGAACTAAGTATTTTTACTTTTGTTAATTTTAGTTTGAAATTTTCTTATAAGTGATCTAAAGATTCCCTGTTAGTGTTTTACAAATGCGTTGCTATAAGAACACAACATGGGTTTATTCAAGATAATAAGTCATCAACTACAATACAGACAGAATAATACAGATCCCAATTAATAAAATGGTTATTATAAAGTTATAGACATTAAAGCCCAGTACTCTTAATATAAGGCTGTTAAAATTTATTTGCTGGATGTTTAAGATTAGGATTTAAAATTAATGTTAAATGAAAAGGGCCAAGAAAACCAATATTTGGCTCTTGCCCTCTGAGTCAGTCTGACTCCAGGGAACAGGGGACTTCTCTAAAGAGCTTTGCAACTCTGAGCCACATAACCTCCTGATCAGGGAGATTAATGAGACCACTGGAGAACAGAAAGCCAATCAGTGCATTTGTTACAAAGAGGAGAGTCATCATAGAAAGGAGACATCCATGATGCTTCTGAGGGAAGCCAAATGGTCAAGCAAGACCTGGACCCACCTAGCGCAAATGGCACTAGCAGAACTGAGAATCTCTTCTCAAGTTTCCCCAGAATTGACTCCCATAAAAGGTCAGCTGACTGTTAACAATAGATGGAAACAAAAGTCAGTTTGACTGCTTCATCTTAAACACTTAGCAAAGACAGTTAAGACCAAAATACAGCCACTCCTGGGCATATTAAATAATAATAATAATAATAACAATAATAATAATAATAATAATAATAATAATAAAATTTTAAGGTATGCACTTTATCTTATCCTCCCAAAACAAGTAAGACTGGAGGCTACAAAGAAGGATTCTCACACAGGAATGCCTAATACTTATAAAAAGAGACTATCAAGAAGAGCTGCCACAGGCAGAAGTTTTCAGTTTAAGACCTACAGATATTCCTAACCTACAAAGGTAGGCTTGGTGTTTGCTAGTACGATTATCCAGCCCTGAGTAACAGAATTAAAGGTTTCTCTATTAGACGCAGAGGTCATACTAGTAAAAGGATTTTACAAGATCAGATGACATTAAATTATTAAACTGTGTCTTATTGGGAGGGCCAACTGTAACACTTAAAGTTAAATATTAAGTTGACAGTCCTGATAACTGGGGATATTAAAGACTGGTGAGGGAATGTCTATACAGTGACATGTTCTAGCTGCTGCAACATTTATCCAGTACTCATGGTTTTTGTTTCACTCATAGAAGAACCCATTCACAGATGACTTTACAACCTGTTCTTCCCCAACCTGACTTCAAACCGAACTGACTTCTAAAAGGCAACTCATGTCTCTCAACTGACTTCTAATAGGCAACTCATGTCCCTCACGCCGAGCCCACTTACGTCACCCTGTCTCAGGACAGAAGAAGAAAAAATTAGTGATGCCACTCTTCTTACAACAATGGAGAGAAAGATAAATAGACTATCAATATAAGTAATTAAGAAGGGTAAAATCAGCGAGATCGGTTTTGGGTGAGTTCTAAAAATTTGGAGACTCTTACCTGAGGGATTAAAATTTCCTCAGTGCTCTTCCCATAATCTCTCAAAGATTTGAAAGGGACACAGAGAAAAGGGGGGAATTGTAGACCCAACCTGATCTTTTATTAAAATTGGGAGCCATCATGCCACAAAGCCATGAAAAGATAATTTTGGCTTTACCATTAATTACTTCAAATTCTGAACCTGCGTGGAATGCCTGCCCGTGCCTTGAACTCACACATGCCTGGCTCTCTGACCAGATAGCAGCCCTCTCTGAAACTTTAGTGACATATCATAAATATTTGCCTTCTCTGGCAAGACAACAACCCTCTCTGAGGCTCTAATGGTCCTCATGAATTCTGATGTAGGGACAGCAAAAAAATTGTAAACTACCTTTAGTGTGATGTTTATCAGAGTTCTGTTATCTGTAACCCCCCTTTTGTGTAACTTTCTGGGCTATAAAGCTGGGCTGTAGGAAAGCTGGGGTTGCTGTCTTGTTCCCTTCGTTTTGGGAGGGAGAGGCAGCATGGCCGGTGGAAATAATAAGCTTAATTTTATTTGATTTTAATTTGAGTCAGTGGTCTTTTCTAGCGTCCTGGTCTAACAGGTAAACACTCCAAAAACATGGAGCTCGGCCGGCCTAAAGACTTCTTGAGAAACTTCCTCTGAGTTTGGGCACTTGAAATATATGTTGTTGCAAGGAGATTTAGCTTCCTTTCTAGTGACACCATAAAAGCTGGGTCTGCATCTACGTGACCTGGAGGACATGGTTTCTTGTATTCTAATGAACATGAGGCAGCAGTGCTGAATATTCTATTTGTAGGTAAACTGTGGCCACTTGGTGCTAAGTGTCTCCCCGTGTGAACTGTGAAGCCATTTGGTAATCCTCCACTTTTCGTGGTGTTTCTTGCTGCTGCACTGGTAGTTTGGTATTTGCTTCATGAAATACAATGAGTTCAACTGGGACCCAGTATTAGAGGGAGTTCTGTCACTTGTGGTGGGTCAGGGTCTGCAGGAGAATGCAACAACCAGGCTTCTATCTCACAAAGCTTGCCCATTTGTCCATAGAAATCTGACTCTGAACTTTGCCCGGAAACCTCTCCATATAACAAGAAGGGTCTGCTGGCTGCACCATATCAGTCACAAGCCATTTTGAAGGCAATGGAAAATCCTCCTGGCCACACTACAGCTGTATTATCACACACCTGCCCACCACTGCAAAAGGCCCACTACTCAGCAGGGTCCAACTTACTGGCATCTTTGTTCTACACCATTTTCATGAAATACCGTCAATCATGGCATTCTCTTGTACACTCATGACCAGGAAAAAGACATCCAAAGGTTCTCCAGTGCCACCTGGTTAAGGGAATTTAAAAAATTTTATTGTATTTATCTAGCCATTTTTCATGGATGAAGTTGGAGGCACTGTGGGTTTCAGTTCAGTAGTGAGACACTACCTGTTTTCTCAGGAAAGACCCCTCTTCAGAGCTCTCCTGGAATTTGGCCATCCTCACATCAGTAGTTACCAAGAAAGACCGATTCTGTCCTTGGTAAATCCAAACATGTGTGGCCACTGGGACTGTGACTGGGAATGCCTCTGGGTGCCTGGCATCCTGGATCCCAAGTTCAGAGAGTTCCATCACCAAGAAAATGATATAGGTCACTTCCTTCAGGAACTGAATGAGGTCACTGCCTTGGCAACCTCTTTGTCCTAACAGTTGCTTCCAAGTGTCCCAATAGATGGAGGCTGCCCCTACTTCCTGTGACACTTTCACAAGTAAGAATGGTATATCAAACATAGGCACCCGTGAACAGCTCTCCACACAGGCCTGGTTTGGTCCATCTTCTCTACATTAAGAAGAGATAGACTGCTTCAGACACACCCCTTCATCCTGACCTGTTTTTTTTTTTTTTTTTTTTTTTTTGTCATGAAAGATGACTTTTGCTCTCTCAGGTCCTTCATAGCTTTCTATATCTTCCCCAGGGTTCACTTCTGCATGGACCTTTGAGGTTCTCAGCAGGTGGAAGATCTCTTACATTTCTATATAAGACCAACTCTGTCCTTGCTTTTCTGTAAAGTTAGATTGAGGAAACAAAGTATGGTTAGGGTTAATAACATGTTTGATTTGGGTTAGGAATCATTCTGCTGCATGAATAATGGTATTGGGAACCTGCAATATTTATAAGTATATATAGAGGTGAAATATATGTATGAAAACACAAATCTAGGTAAGATTTGAAGCCCAAAAGGGCATTGGATCCTTGATTGGGATACTTCACTCGGAATTATGTTGTGCACATGTGTCTCAGATAAATCTATACATTATGGCATAGGACCTTGTACCTTGGATAATTGAATGTCGAAGAGAACATCCAGTCAAAAAAGGATAGTTGGTAGGATTAGGAAGATAGTTGGTAGGATTAGAAAAAAAGAGTGAGTATAGGATTTGGACAAAAAGTTCTTTAGCAATAGGGTTTCAGGTAGACAGAAAATGTAAATGTCAGCACATGTGAAGAGTCAGTCACAATGATGAACTGGGGAAAATATGTAGGAAAGCAGATATCATTAGAGACATTAGGAAATCAGGCAAATGATGAAGTGATTGATAGGATTAGACATTTTCAACAGGCTTGAGGTTGAATACATAATCTTAGGAAGAAACAAATATGTAGTCACCAATAGGATTGACATTTGAGAGCATTAGGCAACCTGGACATGGGTGATTTTCATAATCCATACTCACATTCCATTTAGGCTTTGGTACAATTGTAAGTGTGACTTTGCATTCTGTTGACAGAATATATATGTAGATCAGGTGACATGAGTCTTTCTTGCACCATTTCTGGGAGCAATATTTAGAAGAGATATAAATTAGTATTGGGGGCACAAATAGGTGTACCATGTGTGAATATATAATATAACTGATTCCAACTTTAGAAATTGGAATAAATTGATATCTGAAAATACACAGGAAATGTCATATTGACATACATACATTCATTCCAACCAGTTATACATCTAATGGTAATATTAGGGTTGTGGTTTATCATAAAGTGTGTGTGAGTTTTGCTTCAAAATTGATTATGGAAATCGAAAATAATGTGTTTGGAAAGAAGTCTCAATAAATAACCAGTCAAAAGCAAGGAGGAATACATGTGTACTGAAGCAGGAAGTGATTGAATGTGTTTCAAATGTCTTTAAATTTGTGAACTTGTGGATGAAATGTATATACTATGATGTACAAAAACTGCAGAAATAGTAATGTACCAGTGTTAAATAAAAATGAACGTCAAAATACACATCATGCCCCTTTGGAATCTACTTGCATTGATGTTAAATTGGGTCAGTTACAGTAGAAATATAAGGATTTGTTTGCACCATTCAGTGAAGTGAGTTTTCAGTACTAGAAAACAAATATGTATTTCAGGTGGATGAATATTTCTGAAAATAATCGTATGAAAATTTGATTATAAAACCACATACATGAGCATGAGTGAATTATTTAGGGAGTGTATAATAGGACACATATATTTTATATTTGGAAAAATCTAGACAATATATATATATATATATATCTCACAGAGAAACATTAGAAAGTAGCAATATATATGCCAATCAAAATTCATCGTGAAATATATATCATCCACCGATCCAAAAATATTAATTTTACTGAACATGGATTTATGTATAATGTTGTTCAACTAAAAATCTCACTCATAGTTTGAATTTTCAGTTCCAAAAGCGTTTAGGAGGGGTGATCTCTTCTCATACTTTGTTTCTGCTAAGTTAGCCACCTCACAAAAATGTACGTGTGATACCAGGTAGGATTTTTTATGTGCATATAAAAATACATGTGCTGAATTGGCTACAGAAAAAAGGAGACAGAAATTCACATATGTGTTAACTTTAAAAACACATGGAGTACTATTTCAACAAACAATTGACAAGATTTATAACTCCTACACTATATCATGCAAAAGGCAAGACCAACTATACACCATGCCTCCTCTGAACTGCTTGTATTAATATTATGTTTGGGTTATTTGTCTCCATCATATTAGGATTAGTAGTCAGAGTCTATTAGGGTATGGGTTACTGACAGGGATTCAGTATTTCGAATGGAAAATTGGAAAATGAATCCAATGTGTATGTAAATATGTGCTACACAAAAATCTTCCCACTCTCATCCAGAACAATACCTTGACAACACCTTCACCCCATGTAAGACACAATTAGAGGAGAAGAGTTAGAAAATCCATGAGTACATATCTGGAATGGAATGCGATCAGGAGTTCACAACCTTGGAAGTGTTAGAGGAGTTTCCAAAAGTAAGGGACAGGGTAAACACTTCAAAAACATGGAGGTCTGTTGTCCTAGAGACTTCTTGAGATACTGCCTGTGAGGTTGGGCACTTGAAATATATGTTGTTGTCACGTGCTTTAGCTTCCTTTCTAGTGAAACCATAAACCTGGGCATCTATGTGACCTGGAGGACATGGTTTCTTATTTTCCAATGAACATGAGACACCAGTGCTGAATTCTCCCTTTGAAGGTAAACTGTGGCCCCTTGGGGCTAAATGTCTCTAGTGTGGACTATGAAGCCATATGGTCATCCTCTATTTTCGTGGTGTTTCTTGGTGCTGCACTGGAAGTTTGGTATTTGCTTCATGAAATACAAGGAGTTCAACGGGGACACAGTGTGTGAGGGATTTCTGTCACATGTGGTGGGTCAGGGTCTGTAGGAGAATAAAAGAACCAGGCATCTGTTCCACATAGCTTGCCCTCTTGAACATAGCAACCTGATTCTGAACAATGTCCTGAATCCTCTCCATGTAACAAGATGCCTTTACATATAAGGGTCTGCTGGCTTCACCATGTCAGTCACAAGCCATTTGGAAGCCAATGGCATATCCACATGGTCCCACCACTGATGTTTTATCACACACATGCCCACCTTTGCTCTTGGCCCACTAATCAGCAGGATCCAACTTTCTGGCATCTCTGTTAAACACCATTTTCATAAAAACCAGTCAATCAAGGCACTGTCTGGTATACTCATTGTTGGGAAAAGTATAAACGGCAGCCATACCCCAGAAAAAAAAAACCAACATGGCGCCTAAGCACTTCTTCTTCCTACATTCTTCTTTTCTGCAGTGGTGCGAAATGTTCCCGCCCGTGTGAACTCTTCTGCTGGCGCCAATTTCAAACCTTGCTGGCCGGGAATCTTAGCCCCAATAAGAACTAATTCCTGGGCTCCGGAGCTGATATCTGAAAGAACTTGCCAATAAACGGATTGCCTGCCATTTATCTAAGCCCTCCAATCTCCTCCTTAGTTCTATATAAGCACACAGCTTTTTGCAATAAAATTGGAATTCTCCCGGTGAAGTGCCTTTGCGTGGGGAGTTCTTTCATTCTGGTGCCCCGTGTGAGGATATGGGTGAGCTCTTTCCAACAAGAGCCCCGTCCACTGCTCCACCGTGGCACTCTGCCCTGGTCTGCTCTTTTCAGACGCAGGCTTCCTGCACTCACCACTGATTTGTTGTATGTAAGCCTCCCCTGACCCTGGCTCGCCAA
Source organism: Callospermophilus lateralis (assembly GCF_048772815.1). Lineage (NCBI taxonomy): Eukaryota > Metazoa > Chordata > Mammalia > Rodentia > Sciuridae > Callospermophilus > Callospermophilus lateralis. The sequence continues at coordinate 218,327 of NW_027512609.1, forward strand.
CTCCCTTCGGGCTACCGCTGGCTTTGTGACCATGATCGTCTGTCACACTCTAGACGCCTGGTAGGGGGGAGGGAATTCCTCCCACTAAGACCTTTACTGGTTGCAGTGGACCCTCTGGTGATCCGTTTCCCTTTGGGGTGTGAGGCTTCTGAGTTTACATGAGAGGCTCTGTGGTTTTTCCTCCTCTGCTGCTGCTGCCGCTGCTGGCTAGAGTTGCTGTTTCCTGCGGGCCTGCTGTGTCTGGCTGAAGCTGCCTCTCTGCTCGGGGAAAACTGAACTCCCATCCTGGAACTGCATTCTGCTGGAGCCGGAGTTCTGTTTTCATTACCTACTTCTTCTGCTGCGTTCGAAAACTTTCCTGATGTCAGGTTGCCCGTGGCTCCGAACCCATTGGGTCTCACAGATCGCACTTCACTGGTGACAATCAGGTAGTGCCCTCTGTATTTCCTCATGATGGCTGGTCATTTTGGGGATGCCCACCTGACCCCCATTCGCCCTGAGTGCTTCCCGGAGTCCGTTCCAGGCCGGGTTTTCTCTTTGTCTCTCTTGCTTACACTTATTCTCTCTCTCTCTCTCTCTCTCTCTCTCTCTCTCTCTCTCTCTCTCTCTCTCTTCCATCTCTCCCTGTGACTGTGGACACCTCTTTATCTGTACCTGAAACCTCACCTCTCAAAAGTTTAATAAAAAATCTGGCCACACTCTCCCTCACACCAGACATCAAGCCCAAACTTCTAATCAAATTCTGTACCCAAGATTGGCCTACATATCCACTGGATAATGGCAATCATTGGCCTCCAGAAGGCTCCTTAGATCCAAACCTCCTCTTGGACCTTTTTAATTACTGCCAGCATCTGAAAAAGTGGAGTGAGATTCCCTGTATTGAATGTTTTAGCCTTCTCGCACAGCACCCTGTCTCTGCTCCTCCTGCCCTCCCTCTCAGGTCCTTCTTGCTTGCAAACCCCTCTCTTCCCCTAGTTCTACTCCTGACTTCGCAGATTCTTCCTCATTCGACCCAGCAGATTAACCCCCACCTTATCCCCCAGCCCCAACTGACCCTTCTCTCCCGCAAAATCCTCCTCTTCCTCTGCCTGATTCCACGGATCCTCAACCTTCCATTTCATCCCCCTCCCTTCCCCACTCTTCTGCCTGCTCCACCTCCTCCTCTTCCACAGAGACATTCCCTTCCCCTCCCTCTCCTTCCTGTCCACCGCCTGCCTCTTTCAGTCCTCCTGTTATCAGGTCTAAGGGACTCCTTCCCACGCCCAAGAAAATCGCACCCCTTCGTGAGGTAGCTGGTCCCAAGGGTGTCATCAGAGTCCACGTGCCCTTCTCCATGTCGGACATTACTCAGCTAGAGAGGAAGTTAGGCTCTTTCACCACTGACCCCACCACTTACATTCGGGAGTTTCAATGGGTACTGCAAGCATATAGCCTCACTCATCATGACATCTACATGCTCTTGGCCAATAAACTTCTCCCCAAGGAAAGGCAATGGTTCTGGGAGCTAGCCCAAGCCCATGCTGATGAAAATCATAGGACCAATCATAACCACCCACAGGCCCTCATGCTGTCCCAGAGCAGGATCCCCTATGGGCTTACAGTCTAGTGACCTTTTTACATCCTGCCTCTTGGCGGGACTGAAAAAGTCCACCCGCAAGGCTGTTAACTTTCAAAAGATGCAGGAGGTCATTCAAAGGAAGGAGGAAACACCTTCAGAATTCCTGGATAGACTAACCAAGTCCCTTCAGCAGTACACAAACCTCGACCCAGAAACCCCTGATGGCCGTCATGTCTTAATGACATATATTCTGGCCCAAAGCTACCCTTACATTAAAGCCAAGCTTAAAAAGTTTGAACAGGGCCCTGCTACTCCTCAGACCAAAATCCTCGCTGTCACTTTCAAGGTTTTTCATGGTAGAGAGGATGAAAGTGAATTCCGTAGGCAGAGGGCTGAAAATGCCAAATTCCAAATGTTGGCCCAGCTCATTCAGAGAAGGCCATCACCATGCCGTCCCAATATGACCCCCCCTGGAGCTTGCTTCAAATGAGGTAAGGAGGGACATTGGACCAGGAATTGTTCTTCACCGAGGACACCCTACAACCCCTGCGCAAAATGCCATCAAAGTGGACACTGGGGGGCAGACTGCCCAACAACCCAGAAGGAAGGTTGGTCTGCTGCCCAGCAACCCCAGCCTCACCTGGGCTTGGCAGAGGAGGATTGATGGAGTCCTGGGCCTTCCCTCCAGACTATTACCATCAAGAATCAAGAGCCTAGGGTCACCTTCCTGGTGGATGGACGCTTCATTAACTTCCTCTTGGATACTGGTGCCGCTTTTTCGATTTTGAGGGAGTATTAGGGTCCTACCACACCCTCAAAAACTCCTATTGTCAGGGTAGGAGGTAAAAAGATTTTTCCTCAAACCCCCTCCAATCATGTTATATGCAGCGATCCCTTTTGTCCTTCACTCACTCCTTTCTTGTTATGAGCCATTGCCCCATTCCCTTTCTGGGAAGGGACATACTCTCACTATTAAAAGTCACCATTCACTTATCAACCCACACCTCTCCTACCTCTCATTTCCTCATGATATTCCTAGGGGCAGATACACCTCCTTCATGCACTCTCCCACGACTATCTAAACCATTTAACCCTGAGGTTTGGGACACAATTACACCCTTTATGGCTAAATGCAGTTCTATTCATATTGTCTTACGGGACCCTTCAAGATATGTTAGTCAACCACAATATCCACTCACAACCACATTTCTCCTTGGATTAGAACCCATCATCCAGGATTTATTATGAAAGGGGTATCTTAGGCCTACACACTCTCCTTTCAACACACCCATTCTGGCAGTTAAGAAACCTAACGTGTCCTACAGGCTGGTTCAAGAACTTCGCCTTGTCAACTCCTCTGTGGACCCCATCCACCCGCTAGTGCCCAACCCTTACACCCTCCTCTCTCAGATCCATGCCACTACTACTCACTTCTCAGTCCTAGATTTAAAAGATGCATTCTTTTCTATTCCCCTGTTCTCAGAATCTCAGGATATCTTTGCTTTTTCATGGACTGACTCTCACACCCGCCATTCTCATCAGCTTACCTGGACTGTCCTCCCACAGGGATTCAGGGATAGCCCCCATCTCTTTGGCCAATTTCTTGCCCAGGACCTCACATCCTTTCACCTGACCTGTCCTGACTCTACTCTACTTCAATATGTCTATGACCTTCTTCTATGTAGTCTTTCTGGAACACTCTCAATCCCACACTGCTCAGCTTCATAAATTCCTAGAAGACAAGGGATATAGGGAGTCTCCCCACAAGGCCCAGGTTTCCCAGTCTTCGGTCACCTATCTTGGTTTTTGCCTTACACCCGGGAATAAGGAAATAACACTGGATAGGAGGCAACTCCTCTGTGATCTTTCAGTGCCCTATACGAAAGCCAAAATACTATCATTCCTAGGATTAGCAGGTTATTTTAGGGCCTGGATCCCAAATTATTCTCTTCTCTCCAAACCCCTGTATGACCTAGCAAAGGGACCCCCTAGTGAATCTCTTGCCTCCTTTCCCATCTACCACTTCCGCAGGCTTCAGCAACTCCTCTTAAAGGCACCTGCCCTTCACCTTCCAGATCTTTCAAGAACATTTCATCTATATGTCCATGAAAAAGGGGGGCAAGCACTTGGGGTCTTAGGTCAAAACTATGGGCGTACATTTGCACCTGTGTCATATTTGTCCAAGCAACTAGACCCTACCATCCGTGGGTGGGCCCCTTGCTTAAGAGCTCTGGCTACTGGACAAATTTTACACAAAGAAGCCTCTAATCTGACTTTTGGGGCCCCTTGAACTATCCACTCCCCACATCACTTGAAGGATCTTTTAGCTTAAAAGGGCCTTCAAACTCTCCCTACATCCAGATTTCTGTCGCCCCTCACTTCCTTTCTGGAAAACCCTAATATTATTTTCCTCCCCTGCTCTGCACTGAACCCTGCCTCACTGCTCCCAATGACTCCCATGTCTCACATACCAACTCATAATTGCTTGGAAACCTTAGATGATTTCCTCCCCTGTCATTCTTCCATTTCTGAGAGACCACTCAGCAAGCCTGACCTTATCTGGTTTACTGACAGCAGTTCCTTTAGGGAGAACGGAACTCATTACTCTGGATACGCTGTATTTTCAGCCACTGAGATTATAGAGGCCAAAGTTTTGCCTTCAGGAACTACAGACAAGTAGGCTGAACTTATAGCATCCACTCGTGCCTGCCTTCTAGCACAAGGCAAATCCCTCACCCTCTAAACTGATTCAAAATATGTCTTCCATATCTTATTATAACATGCTGATATTTGAAAGTAGCGAGGCCTACTTACCACCAAAGGTAATGCGATCACTAATTCAGCTTTTATAACCAATCTAATAGAGGCCACTTACCCACCCAGTTGGGAGTTGTCCATTGTAGGTCCCATCAGAAGGACGGCTTTCTTATCACTGAGGGCAATGCCAAAGCTGACCAGGCGGCACGAATGGCTGCTACCACTTTCAATTATGGCCTCCATGGGGGACATATAATGGCCACTTTAGACAGCTCATCTGAAGCCCCTACGTCTTTCAGTAAGAACAAGAATCTTTTCAAGTTCCTTCATACTCTATTCCTTTCCAAGTCTCAGTCTTTGACCCTCTTTTTACAGAGTTTCTTTTCCCTCACCCCCTCTGACAAGCCATGCTACAGAATATAGCCTCTAATTGTCAGATCTGTCAGCGGACCAACCCTCATACTCCTTTAAGGCCCAAACCTTTCCCTTTCCACCAAGCCCGGGGACACATTCCCGCTGCTGACTGGCAGGTACACTTCACCAACATGCCCACAGTATGGCGCACTAAATACCTCCTTGTCTTTGTGGACACTTTCTCTGGTTGGGTTGAGGCATTTCCCACTTCCAATAAAAAGGCTTCCACTGTAGCTTCAATCTTACTGACAGACATCATCCCCAGGTTTGGTATGCCCACTTCCCTACAATATGACAATGGCCCTGAGTTTACTTCTAGGATCACACAAAAGGTCTCTCAAGCCCTCTCCTTCAAGTGGCATTTCAACTGTCCATATTTCCCCCAGGCTTCAGGGAAAGTGGAAAGGGTAAATCGTACTCTAAAGGAAGTCCTTACCAAATTGACAATGGAATTAAACAGACTGTTTCAAACTCCTTCCCTTGGCTTTGCTTCGAATCAGAGCTCTCCCTAAGAAACCATCTTTACTGTCTCCTTTTGAGATAATGTATGGAAGACCTCTTATAACCCCTGGGTTGGTCATTTCACAAGGAACTCTCACCCGAGATTTGTCTTTGCCTCTCTTGCTCCATCTCCGCTCGGAACTCTGGAAATATCAGGACTGGCTTCTTCCAGACCCAGTCTCCTCTCCAAACACTCCTCCCTTAACACCTGTTAGTCTAGTCTATTATAATACCCCAGAGGAGAAAGGGACTCTTGCCGCAAAATGGGAAGGCCCCTATCCTGTCATTCTCTTTACCCTTACCGCCGCCAAACTCTCCTTACCAGACAACTGTCTCACTCCCTGGATTCACATGTCTAGGTTGAAGCCACATCACCAGGAGGCCCCACCTGCTGAAGACAGGGCCACCCCAGAGGAACTCCAAGAATCACCTACTGAACCTCCCCTTTACTCCTGCTCTCCACACCCATCTCACCCATTTTAGTTGTGGCTCACACGGTTTTCCTTGCAGCCCAATTCCTCTTAAAGAAGGCACAATGAGCTCTCCCAACACCCTAGTCTTCTCTAACTGCTTGTTTTTTGTGCTCTGCTTATTTTCTGTGCTCTGTCAGGACTGGTCTTTACCCTCCTCACCTACCATGCATTTATTCACTTTTCGGGAACGATACTCAGAACATGGCATGCAGAAGGTCTGCGCAGTGGATGCAACTACTTGCTTCATCCACAACTGCACCTCTATTTCCCTAAAATTGTCACCTTCAAGGACCTTCGTCCCTGGTAGCTGGAACTGGCCTTTCATTTGCTTCCTTTTTGATCAAACAAAAGACTATTGTCATTGGTGGCCTGAGATATATAATGGGTGCCCCTATTGGTCATGCATGTTCCATGATGAACGTGGTAGCTATTCTTACCACTCATTTGGTTACCCTGAAGGGTGGACTTCTAGTTACATAAAGTGGCATAAAGGCTCTTCATCCAGTAACAATGGATGGTATACTTTAGATAAACCTGACCCCAAGGCCAAACGATGGGGCTATGTTGAGTTTGCTGTCTATGCTCGGACAACCTCAGTCAGACCCACAGGGTGGATGACTATTGGCCGCACCCTGATTACGCAACCTAAGGCAACCATCCAGGTAGTCGAACACATTAAGGACTCAGAATCAAAACTTCGAGATCATATCCATAGCTCATCCAAAGAGGATTCAGAGCCTTCAACCCTCTCAGGTCCCCCTCCCACATGGCTCAATTTGCTACACCAAACTTTTTGATTATTAAACTCCACCCCTCTTTCTGTGCCTACTTCTCAGTGCTTTCTCTGTGCTTCACTTAGTCGTCCACTTCTAGCAGCAGTCCCATTAGCGGCAGGAAATATTCCAGCAAAACCCTACAATTTCTCTAAAAAGGACAACCCCTACATGTGACACGTATCCCACTGTGGGAAAGTTATTCCACCAATACATTATTTCCTTTCATCTGTTTCCACCTGCCAATAATGAATCCTTTACCCATTTGTTCCTTGAGCTACAGCACTCCATAGAGCCCTGTGTTTATGCAACCTGGACATTTCCTCTGGTGTAATGGTTCTTTAAGTACCTCAACCATCAATGTCTCTGGCGCCTGTTTCTTGGTTACTGTAGTTCCTCAGCTATCTTTGTATACTCCCACCGAATTCTGACAGTTGGCCCTACCTTCCCGCACCCGTAGGGTAGTCTTTCTGCTGGTTCTGGTAGGCCTCATTTTAACAACCTCAGTGACGGGTCTCAGACTCTCTGGTGGAGCTATAGGTCATGCTCTATGGGATCCAATGACCTTCAACAAAAACTGCAGGAAACACTCAATACCATGGCTGAGTCTCTGGGTTCCTTGCAGCGGCAGGTTACTTCATTGGCACAAGTGGCTTTACAGAACCAAAGGGCAATTGATCTTCTCACTGCAGGAAAAAGGGGTTACATGCCTATTCCTCAGAGAGGAATTTTGCTATTATGTTAATGAATCTGGGCTAACAAAAAAAATGTTGTTAAATTGCAGGAATTATCGACCCAATTGCTCAAACCTACCTCCTCCAATCCCATAACGGGGTTCTTCCAATCCTATCTTGCCATGTACTTACTACATATCTTGGGTCCCCTTATTTGGATGCTCCTTTTTTGTGCTCTCTTGCCCTGCATAATGAAGTGCCTTCAAACCCAACTGCATAAAATTCCTAATCAAACTTTCAACCAGCTTTTGCTTAGTCACTACCAGCCTCTGATGACCGATGAATCCCCAACATCTCCAAGAGAACAGTTCACTCAGTGATGAAGCTCACTACCAGGCACGATGGAATGCAACGGGTATTAGACAGCGGGAGACAACGAGCTCGGAGAACCTCTTAATCTGCCATCCTGGATTCATAGTCTTTACCACCTTCTAAGCTTTCTCATGGCCCTTGGCCTCTTCTATGTCAGTCCCCCCACATGGAACTTCTGCCAAAAATTGACATTTGCTTTAATTTTTATCTTCATTCTGTTTTTATTCGCTCTGATCTTCTTCAGGTGCTGGCGACACCATGTCCAGGCAACGCTTCCAGTATTTCCTTGAGTCTCTGTTACAGGACCAGTGGCTGATACCAACAATCTCTTCCATCCAGGACTGGTTCCATGCCATCGACATCTTTGGCTTCAGGGAACATTCATTGACTTCACCCCTATGAAAATAGCTGTCTATAGCCACTGGGTTTTATTTCTGGCTGCCATGATATCCCCATACCTGCCCCCTGAGCATTCCTCCACTTCTCTTTCTAGGCCCCACACCAGCCCCACACAGCAGGAAGCAGCCAGATCTGACAAACGACGCCCCACTTCCTAAGAAAACAAAAAGGGTGGAATGTTGGGAAAAGAATAAATGGCAGCCATACCGCAGAGAAAAACACCAACATGGCGCCTAAGGACTTCTTCTTCCTACCTTCTTCATTTCTGCAGTGGTGCAAAAAGTTCCCGCCCTTGTGAACTCTCCCGCCAGCGCCAATTTCAAATCTCGCTTGTGGGGAACCTTAGCCCCAATTAGAACTAATTCCTGGGCTCTGGAGCTGATATTTGAAAGAACTTGTCAATAAACGGGTTGCTGCCATTTATCTAAGCCATACCATCTCCCCCTTAGTTCTATATAAGCACACAGCTTTTAGCAATAAAATTGGAATTCTCCCGGTGAAGTGTCATTGCGTGGGGAATTATTTCACTCATGTTCAGCAACAGGATATCCAAAGGTTCTCCAGTGCCACCTGGTAATGGGAATTTCAGAAATTTGATAGTATTTATTTAGCCATTTTTGAAGGATGAAGTTGGAGTCACTGTGCGTTTCAATTAATGCAGGAACCATTATGTGGTGAGGAAGCTCATTTAAATGAAATCTCTGGAGAAATCTCACAGGCAAGGCTTCCCAAAAAGTGGCCAAAAGGTCACATGAAGCCAGGATCATTGAGGTCTACAATATGAGTTCCATTTGTGTTTAGACTCTCAATTATGGCTGCCAAGTCTTTCAAAATAAAATCATGTGATATCCTGGCTGAGATTCTCACTGCACTGTGGAAAGACACCCTGGCCCTCGATCTCAGTTTTCAAGGGCGCATCTCATGCGTGGCCTCCTAAAATCCCAACACATTTCATGGCAATACTTCTTTGAGGTAAATTCCAGAACTCAGTCTCTAAGAGGAATCATGCCAGAATTCAAGCCCAGGTGGATCCAGTTATCTCTTCCAACCGCCAAACAAATGACCACAATTAAAACCAAACACTCCCACATGGCCCTCATCTTCTTCCATATAGACACTTATCATAACCTCTGGCTGGAGTTTTTCATGAGGGGTGCAGCCCAAGACAGTGTCAAAAATAAGCTCCCTTGCCCCTCATTTGCCTAAAGTCAAGGTGGCCTGGACACCCATCCGGTGAACCAGGAGTGATCAGATAGGCCAGCTGTTAATACTGCTCTGCATCTCCAATTTGAGGCCTACTGACTGTCAGTTATAGATTCTTTATATGATTTGGAGCCATGAGAAAACCCAAAAACCTATGGGTTAGCCTCTGCAGGGCTGTGCATAACTCATTTGAACCAAAGGATCCGTATTCTCACTTGATGGTGGTCAGGAACCTTACAAATGAATGCGAGAGACTTCATTCACAATAATTGCTCTTTTGGCCATTTTGGTTTTGGATGCACACATGGGATCTCTCTTTACATCCATCAGGTGCTGAGAATCTAAGCCACAACCTCACACAGGGCCAAGAGGCTGATTCAGACACATCCCTTTCCAAATCAATTAAGCAAAGAGCCACAGGTGATGCCCATTCATTTCCATTTGAAAACTGTTTTCTTCAGGCTTCACAAAGGGGTGGCCTGAGGCAAAGACCTTCCTGACATTCAGGGAAACAGAACAATTGATAAGCAAAAGGCCGAAAGCATGGTTTCTCCACTGAGACTTTCTTGGTCACACTGATATCTGAGTTTTCTGAGATGCTCGCCATTCCCTTCAGCTATCCAGGACATGGCAATGTCACAGAGCTTGGAGGTGGTACATATTTTGGACACAAAACCATGAGACTATTCTGGAGAGTGGTGAGAATTCTGGAAGAAACAGGAACTTAGGAAGGTAGTAGGTGTTGCCCATGGATAAGGCAAGCTGCAGTCCATTCATAAATTGGGCAGGATGAATGCCGGGAATCTTTCTACTATACAGGACATATCAATTGTTGCATTCTATTTTCTAATGTCTACAACCACGGACACAGTGGGATACACAGAAATATAAACACTTGCCTTGTCCAACGACTTACTAGAAGAAGACCACTCCAAATCAAACAAACCGTCTTTACTACCTATTATCAGATCATGAGACAAAACCACAAAATCACACCCACCCCACAAAGACACCTCCTTCCCCCATGTAACTCTGTGACTATCCGGAGTTTCCTCTGAGTGGTGGGCCATACTATGTTCCCCCAAAATGGCCTGTCCTATCTCAGATCTGGTCTCCTTGGCCAACTCTGTGAAGTTGTCAGGAGCCTGCGGTGAACCACTACCTACTTTCTCAGGAAAGGCCCCTATTCAGAGCTCTCCTGGAATTTGGCCATCCTCACATATGTAGGTACCAAGAAAGACTGACACTCTCCTTGGTAAATTCAAACAAGTGAGCCTACTGGGTCTGGAACTGGACTGGCTCCGGGTGCCTGGCTTCCTGGATCCCAAGTTAAGAGAGTTCCATCACCAAGGAAGTGAGGTAGATCACTTCTTCAGGAACTGAATGAGGTCATTGCCTTGACAACCACTTTGTCCTAACATTTGCTTTCAAGAGTCCCATGAGATGGAGGCTGCCCCTACTTCCTGTGACACTTTCACAAGTTAGAATGGTATATAAACCATGGGCACCCGGGAACAGCTCTCCACCTAGGACTGTTTTGGTCCATCTTCTCTACATTAAGAAGAGAGAGGCTGATTCATACACATCCATTCATGCTGACAAGGTTGTTTGCCATTGAAGATGACTTTTCTCTCTCAGGTCTTTCGTAGCTGCCTACATCTTCTCAAGGGATCATTTCTGCATGGACCTTTGATGTTCTCAACAGGTGGAACATGCCCTACATTCCTGTATTTTAAGAGCAACCCTGTCCCTGCTGTTCTGTAAAGTTCGATTGAGAGAACAGTGTATGGTTTGGGTTAGTAACATGTTCAATTTGGGGTTAGGAATCCTTCTGCATGACGAATAATGGTATTGGGAAACTATGATACTTACAAGAATATATAGGTGAAATATAAGTATAAAAACAGAAATCTAGGGAAGATATGAAGTCCAGAAGGGCATTGGGCCCTTAATTGGCACACTTAGCTTTGAATTATTTTCTGCAAAAATGTCTCAGATAAATCTATATACAATGGCATAGGAGCTTGTACCTTGGATGATTGAATGTCGAATAGAACACCCACTCAAAAAGGGATTGTCGGTAGGATTAGAAAGATAGTCAGTAGGTTTACAAAGAAGAGTGAGAATAGGATTTAGACCAAAAGTTCTTAAGCAATAGGGTTTCAGGTAGACAGTGAATGTAAATGTCAGCACAAGTGAAGAGTCAGTCACAATGATGAACAGGGGAAAATATGTAGGAAAATAGATATAAATAGAGACATTACTAAATCAGGCAAAGTATAAAGTGAGTGATAGGATTAGACATTTTCAACAGGCTTGAGGTTGAATATATAATCTTAGAAAGAAACAAAAATGTAGTCACCAATAAGATTGACATTTGAGAGCATTAGGCCACCTGGACATGGAAGGTTTTAGTAATCCATGCTCACTTTCCATTTAGGCTCTGGTACAACCTTAAGGGTGACCTTTGATTTTTTTGTCCAGAATATTACTGTGATAAAATGTATATATAGATCAGGTGACATGAGTAATTCTTCCACCATTTTTTGAGGAATATTTTGAAAACGTATAAATTAGTATTGAGGGTAAAAATAGGTGTACCCTGTGTCTATGAATATAGAGATAATGCATGAATAGACCATACAGTTAATAAATAATATAACTGGTTCCACTTTAAATAATGTATTGAATTTATATCTGAAAATACATAAGAAATCATATATTGATATATAATCATTCATAACAACTAGTTATACGTCTAATTGTAATCCTAGGGTTATGGTTTATCATGAAGAGTGAGTGAGTTTTGCTTCAAAAGTGATTATGGAAATCAAAAATAATGTGTTTGGAAAGAAGTCTCATGAAAAGACCAGTTTGAAACATGGCGGAACACGTGTTTTCTGAAGCAGAAAGTGATTGAAAGTGAAACAAATGCCTATAAATTTGTGAACTTGTGGATGAAATATATATCCAATAATGTGCATAAACTGAAGAAATAGTAATGTACTAGTTTTCAATAAAAATGAACTTCAAAATACTTATCATGTCCCATAGGAATCTACTTGCATTGATGTGAAAATGGATCAGTTACTGTAGAAATATTAGGATTTATATGCACCATTCACTGAAGTTAGTTTTCAATACTAGGAAAAAAATACGTATATCAGGTGAATGAATATTTGTGAGAATAATCTTGTGAAAAGTTGATTATAAATCCACATACATAATCATGAATGAATTTAGGGAGTGTATAATAAGACACATATATTAAATATTTTGAAATATCTGGAGAGAATATATATATATATATATATATATATATATATATATATATATATATCCACACACAGATTTTAAAAATTAGCAATATATATGCCAATCGAATTACACCGTGAAATATGAATCATCCACAGATCCAAAAATATTCATTTTACTGGATATGGATTTATGTATAACTTTTTTCAACTAGGAAGCTCACCCATAGGTTGAATTTTCAGGTCAAACAGCGTTTAAGAGGAGTGATCTCTTCTCACACTTTGTATCTGCCAAGTCATGTAACTCACAAGAATGTACGTGTGATACCAGGTAGGATTCTATATGTGCATATAAAAATACATGTGCTGAATAGAATACAGAGAAAGGGAGACAGGAATTCACATATTTGTTAACTTTAAAACCACATGGAAAACTATTTCAACAAAAAATTGACTAGATTTATAACTCCTACCCTATATAATGCAAAAGGCAAGTCCAAGTATACAACATGCCTCCTCTGAACTGCTTGTATTTCTATTCTGTTTCCGTAATTTTTCTCCATTATATTAGGATTAGTATTCAGAATCTAGCAGGGCATGTGTTAGTGTCAGGATTCAGTATTTCAAATGTAAAATAGAAAAATGAATCCAATGTGTATGCAAATATGTGCTAAACAAAATCTTCCCACTCTCATCCAGAACAATTCCTTGACATTTTTTTCGCCCAAAGTAAGACACAATTAGAGGAGAAGAGTAATAAAATCTGTGAATAATATGCTCAGGAGTTTACAACCTTGGAAGTGGTAGAGGAGTTTCCCTAGTATGGGACAGGGTAAACACTCCATAAACATGGAGCTCTGCTGGCCTAAATACTTCTTGAGAAACTGCCTCTGAGTTTGGGCACTTGAAATATATGTTGTTGTCAGGAGCTTTAGCTTCTTTTTAGTGAGACTATCAAAGCTGTGTCTGCATCTATGTGACCTGGAGGACATGGTTTCTTATTTTCCAATGAACATGAGGCAGCAGTGCTGAATTCTCTCTTTGTAAGTAAACTGTGGCCACTGGGGGCTAAGGGTATTCCCATGTGGACTGGGAAGCGATTTGGTCATCCTCCACTTTTCGTGGTGTTTCTTGCTGCTGCACTGGGACTTTGGCATTTGCTTCATGAAATAAAAGAAGTTCAACTGGGACACAGTTCTGGAGGCAATTCTTTCATGTGTGGTTGGTCAGGGTCTGCAGGAGAATGCACCAACCAGGCTTCTATCCCACATAGCTTGGCCCCATGTCCATAGTAACCTGATTCTAAACATTGCCCGGAAACATCTCCATATAACCAGAAGCCTTTACATGGAAGGGTTTGCTGGCTGCACCATGTAAGTCACAAGCCATTTGGGATCCAATGGCAGATCCACATGGCCCCACCACAAATTTTTTATCACACACCTGCCTACCACTGCTCTAGGCCCACTACTCAGCAGGTTCCAACATACTGGCATCTCTGTTCTACACCATTTTCATGAAACCCACTCAATCAAGGCACTGTCTTGAATATTTACGATCAGCAACAGGACATCCAAATTTTCTCCAGTGCCACCTGGTCATGGGAATTTCAAAAATTTCATGGTATTTATCTAGGCATTTTTCAAGGATGACGTTGCAGGCACTGTGGGTTTCAATTCATTCAGGAACCTTTAAATGGTGAGGAAGCTCATTTCAATGAATGCTCTGTAGAACTCTCACAGGCAAGGCTTCCCAAAGAGTGGCCAAAATGTCACATGAAGCCAGGCCTATTGAGGTCTACAATGTGACGTCCATGGGTGTTGTGACTCTCAACAATGGCTGGCAAGTCTTTCAGAATTAAATCATGTGATCTTCTGGCTGAGATACCCAGGGCTCTGTGGAAAGCCACCCTGGGCCTAGATCTCAGTTTCCAAGGGTGATTCTCATGGGTGGACTCCTAAAATCCCAACAAAATTCATGGCAATACTTCTCTGAATTCAGTCTCTAAGGGGAATCACACCAGAGTTCAAGCCCAGGTGGTCCCAGTCATGTCTTCCAACCGGACACAAATGACCAAAATTAAAACCAAAACCCTCCCATATGGCCCTCATCTTCTTCCATATAGACACTAATCACAACCTCTGGCTGAAGGTTTCCATGAGTGGCGGAGTCCAAGAGAGTGTCCAAAATAACTCCCTTGCCCCTCATTGGCGTAAATTCAGGGTGGTCTGGACACCCTTCATGTGAAACAGGAGTGATCAAATATGCTAGACGTTAATACTTCTATGCTTCTCCAATTTGTGGAAAACTGAGTGTCAGGTATATATTTTTATGTGATTTGCAGTCATGAGAAAACACAAGCTCCTCTGCAGGTCTTTGAAGAACCCATTTGACCCAAAGGATCCCTATTCTCACTTGATGGAGTTCAAGAACTTTAAAGAGGAAGGCGACAGACTTCATCCACAAGGACTGCTTTTTGGCCATTTTGGTTTTGGATGCACACATGGGATCTGTCTTTACATCCACCACGTGCTGAGTATCTAAGCCACAACCTCACACAGGGCCAAGAGGCTGATTCAGACACATCCCTTTTCAAAGCAAGTAAGCAAAGAGCCACAGGTGATCCATATTCATTTCCATTTGAAAACTGTTTTCTTCAGGCTTCACAAAGGGGTGGCATGAGGCAAAGACCTTCCTGACATTCAGGGCAACAGAACATTAGTTTAGCAAACGGCCCAAAGCAGTGTTTCTCCACTGAGACTTTCCTGGTCACACTGATATCTGAATTTTCTGAGACGCTCGCCATTCCCTTCAGCTATCCAGTACATGGCCATGTCACAGAGCTTGGAGGTGGTACATAACTTGGTCACAAAATCATGAGCCTATTCTGGAGAGTGGCCAGAATTCAGGAAGAAAACAGGAACTTAGGAAGATAGCAGGTGTTACCCATCCATAAGGCAAGCCGCATTCCTTTCATACATTGGGCAGAAAGAATTCTGGTAAGCTTTCTACTAGCCTGGACACATCCTTTGATGCATTCTCTTTTCTAATGTCTACAACCATGGACACAGTGGGATACACAGACATAAAAACACTCGCCTTGTCAAATCACTTGTTAGAAATCGTCCACTCCAAACAAAACAAACTGCCTTTCCTACCTATTCTCAGAATATGAGACAAAATCACAAACACACACTCACACCCACAAATTCACCTCCTTTCCCAAAGTAGGTCTCTGACTATCGGGTGTGACCTCTGACTGGTGGGCCGTACTATGTTCCCATCAAATGGCCTGTTCTGTCTCAGATCTGGTTTCCTTGGCCAACTCTGTGAAGTTGTCAGGAGACAACGGTGAGCCACTTCCTGCTTACTCAGGAAAGGCCACTCTTCAGAGCTTTCCTGGCATTTGGCCATCCTCACATCAGTAGATACCAAGAAAGACTGACTCTGTCTTTGGTAAATCAAAAGAAGTGAGACCACTGGGACTGGGCCTGGGACTAGATTTGTGTGCCTGGATGCCTGGATCCCACGTTCAGAGAGTTCCATCACCAAGAATGTGAGGTGAGGTCACTTCCTTCAGGAACTGAATGAGGTCAATGCCTTGGCAAGCACGTTGTCCTAACATTTGCTTCCAAAGGTCCCATGAAATGGAGGCTGTCCCTAATTCCTTTGACACTTTCACAAGTTAGAATGGTATATCAAACATTGGTAACCGGGAACAGCTCTCCACAGAGGCCTCGTTTGGTCCTTCTTCTCTACACAAAGAAGAGAGAGGCTGATTCAGACACATCCCTTCATGCTGACCAGGTTGTTTGCAATGAAAGATGACTTTTGCTCTCTCAGTTCCTTCATAGGTGCCTACAACTTCTCTAGGGATCATTTGCGCATAGACCTTTGAGTTTCTCAGCAGTTGGAAGATCCCCTAAATTCCTGTATTTTAAGACCAACTCTGTCCTTG
This sequence comes from Callospermophilus lateralis, assembly GCF_048772815.1. NCBI lineage: Eukaryota > Metazoa > Chordata > Mammalia > Rodentia > Sciuridae > Callospermophilus > Callospermophilus lateralis. The sequence goes on from NW_027512609.1 coordinate 234,663, forward strand.
CTCTTCTCTAAAGTTAGATTGAGGGAACAGTGTATGGTTACGGTTAATAACAGGTTTGATTTGGAATAGAAATCATTCTGCTGGATGAATAATGGTATTGGGAACCTGCGATATTTTCAAGAATATATAGGTAAAATATATGAATCTGAAAACAAAAATCTAGGTAAGATTTGAAGCCCAGAAGGGCATTGGGCCCTTGATTGGGTATTAAGCATAGGACCTTGTAACTTGGATGATTGATTTTCAAAGAGAACTTCCAGTCAAAATGGATAGTCAGTAGTATTAGGAAGATAGTCGGTATGTTTATAAAGGAGAGTGAGTATAGGATTTGGACCAAAAGTTCTTTAGCTATAGGGTTTCGGGTATTGAGTGAATGTAAATGTCAGCACATGTGAAGAATTAATCACAATGATGAACTGGGGAAAATATGTAGGAATGCAGATATCAATAGAGACTTTAGGAAATCTGGCAAAGTATAGTTGGTAGTGAAATGTTAATAAAATAGATTCTTGTCACTTCCTGTTTTTCTGTATGCTTAATAAAACACTGTTGAAATCTTGAGAAGTGATTTCTAATCTTTTTCCCAGAATGTGCTGTCCCCAACTGCCAAACTTCAGAATGTACTCCCTCACCCAGTTGCACGCAAACTGCTCACCAGCCCAGGCCCATCAATAAACTTTCCTCCCTGCCCTCTTCAAGGAAAGTATATAAGCTCTGCTTAAGCTGTTCTCAGGGTTCTCTGCTCTATTCAAAGGAGCTCTGAGCCCCAGCATGCTGGACCCCCAATAAACCCTTTGTTTTTGCATGAGAGAGTCTCTTGGTGGTCTCTTCCCCCAATGCTCTTCCGATATTTATATATGGAGGTTCCACCGAAATCCAGCAGCGGTGAACGAGAGACCCCAATGGGCTACTCTCAGGGTAAGTAAGGCACCTCTTTCTGGTTTCAGGTTTCAGGTTAGGGCTTGGCAAAATGGCTGTCGATGAAGTGTGTGAGCTCTCTTTGATGGTGGCTGGCAGACGTGTCACAGAGCCACAAGCCAAGTCCCTGGGGGAGGCCACAGAGGACTCGGGAATCGAGGAATAATAGTCTCCTCGACTCAGTGATACTTTGTTTCAGATTCGGTATTGCCAGCCCATCGGGTTTTGCCACCTGCTCAGTCTTGGTCTCAGTGTTGGACGTCCATTGCCTGTCTTTATTGTTTTCTCTTGTCTGTGTCCTGTGTCGTTGCTTTTACTGTTTGTGTATCTTTCATTATGGGACAGATCACTTCAATGCCTCTGTCCCTGACCCTTGATCTATGGACCAAAGTCCGCTTAAGGGCTCAGAATGTTTCTTTTTCAGTAAAACGCTGGACCTGGCAGACTCTTTGTGCCACAGAATGGCCCACCTTTGGATTCTGATGGCCCCTAGAAGGATCTTTCTACTTCCCACTAATTTAAAAAGACAGAGATATTGTCTTACAGCCAGGGCCACATAGCCATACTGATAAACAGGAATATACCTTAACTTGGCAGGACCTCTGCAAATCTCCTCCTCCGTGGGTGAAGCCTTTCCTTGCTGTGTCGCCGTTCCTACTCCTTCCCCCACGATCTCTCAACCCCTCTGCTCCTCCTCCTCCTCCACCCTCTGTTCTCCCTGAGTCACAAGATTTGACTCTACTGGACTCTCGTTCCCCTCCTTATCTTCTACCCTTGTCCCACAACCCCCAACACCCTCTAAGGGATTCTCCAGCTGCTGACTCAGCCTCTCCGCAATTGGAGGAAGCTAAGCCAGCCCAGGGCCCTCCAGATAACTCCCCTGCGTCAAACTCAGCCCCTCCTCCCCTGGAGGAATCTGGTGTTGCTAAAGGAACTCGCTGGTGGCAAATGATTGAAAACCCTGGAACTCCCGTGTTGCTTCCCTCCATCCCTAAGGACCAATGATTGACGATGGCCATAGGGAAAAAATGCAAGCCTACCAGTATTGGCCTTCTCCTCTTCAGACCTATATAAATGGAAAAATAACAATCCTCCTTTTACCGAGGACCCAACCTGGCTCTCAGGTCTGGTGAAGTCATTGATGTTTTCACACCAACCTACTTGAGATGACTGCCCACAACTCCTAGGGACTCTCTTCATGACAGAGGAACAAAAGAGAATCCTCCTGGATGCTAGAAAAAAGTATCCTCGGACCAAATGCGTGACCGACAAAACTTCCCAATATATTCAAAGCCGGCTTTCTCTTGAAACGACCCAACTGGGACCCCAACACCTTTGAAGGTAGGGAGCATCTGTCCACTTATCGCCGGGCTCTAATAGTGGGTATCTTAGTGGCCGCTAGGTGACCAACTAATTTGGCCAAGGTAAGAGAGATTATTTAAGGGCCTGATGAATCTCCCTCTATGTTCCTAGAGATAATTATGTAGGTATATAAGAGACATACTCCTTTCGATCCTCAGGCAGAGGATCAAAAGGCATCTGTCACAATGGCCTTTATTGGGAAAGCTGCCCTGGATATTAAAAGAAAGTTACAATGCTTAGATGGATTACAAGATATGACTTTGAGGGATTTAGTCAGAGAACCCGAGAAGGTATACTTTAAGAAAGAAACTGAGGAAGAGAAGGGAGCTGAGTGAGGATAAAAGAAACAAAAGACAGACTAAGGCATTGACTAAGGTCCTGGTCACAACAACAAATAGGCCAGAAACTAAGAAACAGAGAGACAGGAAGGGATACCTGGGCACACACTAGAGGCCACCCCTGGCCTCAGATCAATGTGCCTACTCTAAAGAAAAAGGACACTGGGCTAAAGAGTGCCCTAGAAAGAGACAGCCATGCCAGCCAGATATTCTGACTCTGGAGTAATACTAAGAAAGTCCGGGCTCAGATCCTCTCCCTGACCTCAAGGTAACTTTTGAAGTGGAGGGGAACACAATAAACTTTGAAGTAGATGCAGGGGGAATATACTCAGCCCGTAAGGCCCATTGGGCCCTCTACCGAATAAAAGGTCTCTAATTCAAGAGTCTAACAGAAGTAAATATCGGGCTTTGACAACTACGAGGACCATGGACCAGGGAAAAGGAAAAATCCATCACTCCTTCCTAGTAATCCCTGGCCACATTGATAGGCAGAGTTCTGCTCACCAAGCTCTGGGCCAAAATAAATTTTAACCCTGAAGGCCCCCAAGTGGAATTTTTTAATCCTTCAGTAACTACTCCTATAATCATGGCTCTAACTATGTCAGTAGCAAATGTTCATCAACTCACTCACCTTTGTTCAAAGAAACTGCATTCATTCGTGAAGGATCAAGAACACAGTTTTCCACTAACCTACTCACAGCAAAAGGAAATAACTGAATGGGTAACAAAAGCCTGTCAGGTCCATTAATTGGTTAAAGCTTACACTTCCAAGCTTCCTGCAGGAAAGCACCTATGAGGAATCAGACGAGGACATTTCTGGGAAGTGGACTTTACTGAAATTAAGCCAGTAAGGTATGGACTTAAATAACTCCTAGTCTTTGAACATACATTTTCAGGATGTATTGAAGCCTTCCCCACACACACAAAAAAAAGAAATAAAAAAGAAGAAAAAAGAAACATTGCAAATGGTTGTAAAGAAGATCCTGGAAGATATTTATTCTCCCCTTGACGACCAGTAGTCTTAACCCTCATCAGCCCCTTAAGCTGCGATGGCTGATCACAAATCCTACTGGACACGAAGTATGGCCTATCTCGAATACAGCCAGCTTACGAACCTGGTGGCCATCTCTCCACTCAGTCATTTGTCAGCTGGCTATAGGTCTTTCCTATTGGGATATCCCTGATTAACAGGATCCCACTAAAATTCCATTAAATCCTTTCCGTACCATAGATAATGGAAACAAACATTATAGATGTAGGGACACGTGAGCCAGATGCAGGTTGGCTAGCCTAGATTACTATGTTTGCCCGGCAGACTATCAAAGCCACAAACAGTCACGGCTGTGGGGGGGGAGAGCAGACTTCTATTGTAAGTCATGGGGATGTGAGCATACAGGGACTGTCAGATGGAACCCAAACTCCTCATCAAATTCTGTACACAGCATTGGCCATATTACGAATTAGATAACCAAAACCGATGGCCCCCAGAGGGGTCTCTAGATCCTCAAATTCTGTGTCACCTTTTTAACTTCTGCAAGTGCTCAAAAGGGTAAAAGGAGATTCCGCTATGTGGAGGCCTTCTCTCTCCTTTGCTCACATCCTGAACTATGCTTCTCCAATAGATGCGCACCCTCAGCCTTGTGCTCTAGACTCTCTGCTGTCACTCCCACATCAGCAACTTGATTTCTCCCCTCCAATATCTAGATCAAAAACCCAAATCTCGACTGGTTCTCAGACCATTGCTCCCTTGCTGAGGTTGCAGGTACTGAGGTACCACTCCATTCACTCACTCCTCTCCTCTCCTGTCAGTGCCCGCACCGGGTCCCACCCAGTCCTCTTACCACCTAATGCAAAGCTCAAACCCGCTGAGAAGAATCCTCAGACCCTAATACAAGATGTAATGAAAATGGCCTTTAATGTTGCTTTGTCATCACTAAAAACAGGTTACTAAGAATTTAAAGTCCCTCACAGGCTTTTTGGAATCTCACTCCCGTCTCCCCCTCTGTTCTATCTGTTCTACTGCTCAAGTTTTTGTTGCTATTAAGATCCCAAAGCCCTCTCCCAATATTCTTTTACATCTCTTCTTCCTCATTCTCAGATCCACAGAGCTGCTCTTATCCCTGCCTTCCAAAATTTCCCCCTCTGTACCAGGCCCACAGAAAAGTCTTAACTGACCTTCTCCAGAAGTCTTCACCATGGCTGATTTAGGACTTTCAGCAAAAGAGTCCCTATAAAAGAGTTCACTGTAGATAAACTTCCTATTTTTGTGTTGCCCTGGTCTCCTTGGCAACTGGCTAAAAAATTCAGCACTCCTGATCTAGACACACCCTTACTAGTTTTTCACAAAATATTTGGAAAAAAGTCCTCTGGCCTTGAGCTGGGGCTTCCCAGAGATGGCTACATTTCTAAGATAAAGAAGTTACAAACTGGGCTGTATGGAAACAGCTGGAAGGGGGAAAAAAAGAAAGGGAAGACACCCCCACCCAGGTGTCCTTGAAAAGTTAACTTGCCCAAACTGAGGAAAAAACAGAAACAAAAACTGCTTTTTGTGAACTTCTGCAGACTGTGAACTTCTGAGCCCCTTCCCTTATGTGTTGGGTACAAAATTCTGAAACTACGTAACTTGGGTTTCAGGGGATTAATTGATTACAACAGAAGCAATGCCCTCTGAATCTGGTTGAAACCAAAAAAGACTGTTTCCGTGTCTTTGGTGCTATCTTAGGAGCCTTGCCTTGTCCGTCCCTACAACAGTATAATTCTATATACTTAAACATTGTTTATGTTTTCATGAAATGGTCAACAGATGTGATTAATTGTGAAATGGTGCAGATGTTTCCCAGAGTGCTCTATCATGACGCAGGTTCATCTGAAGATCAAAGAGGGGGACATACAACCCGGTTCCACTGGGAACATATGTCCCTCACCTTAGCCATTCTATTACGAATAGGAGTTGCTGCAGGGTTGGGCACAAGAACCACTGCTCTGGTCCATGGGACACAACAAGTGACCCAATTAGAAGCAGCAATAGATCAAAACTTAAAGATTTTAGAAACATCCATCACAGCTTTGCAGGAATCTTTAACCTCTCTCTCTGAAGTTGTTTTACAGAACAGTCGAGGGTTGGACCTCCTTTTCATGACAGAGGGGGGGCTTTGTGCTTCATTGAGGGAAGAATGTTGTTTTTATGTCGACAATACTGGAGTTGTAAAAGAATCTATGAGTAAATTAAAAAGATGCCTTGAAGAGCAACAACGAGAGAGAGAGGCACAAAAAGGGTAGTTTGAGTCTTTTTTTACACAGTCCCCCTGGTTAATTACGTTTTTATCAACCCTGGCCGGTCCAATAATAATCCTCATAGTATTACTAACTATAAAACCCTGTTTCCTCAACCATGTAATTTCTTTTCTCCAAGCTCAAATTGGACAAATTAAAATTATGGTAATACCCCACTAGCAGACATAGAATGTGACACCCCACAAAGATCACTTTTATGATTAAAAGTAGCCAGAAAAAGAAGTGGGGAATGAAAGGTTAATAAAATATGTACTTGTCACTTCCTGTTTTTCTGTACACTTAACGAAACACTGTTGAAATCTTGAGAACTCTTTGCTAATCTTGTTGCCAGAAAGTGCTGTCCCCAATTGCCAAACTGCAGAATCTACTCCCTCACCCGGTTGAATAGAAACCTGAACTGTACTTGGATCATTGAATGTAGAAGAGAACATCCATTCAAAAAGTTATAGTCAGTGGGATTAGAAAGATAGTCAGTAAGTTTAGGAAGAAAAGTGAGTATAGGATTTGGAACAAAAGTTCTTTAGCAATAGGGTTTTGGTTAGAGAGTCAATGTAAACGTCAACACAAGTGAAGAGTCAGTCACAATGATGCACAGGGCAAAATATGTAGGAAAGCAGATATCAATAGAGACATTAGGAAATCAGGAAAAGAATAAAGTGAGTGATGGGATTAGATATTTTCAACAGGGTTGAGGATGAATATATGAGCTTAGGATAAAACAAATATGAAGTCAACAATAGGATTGACATTTGATAGCATTAGCGTAGCCCAAGACAGTGTCCAAAATAAGCTCTGTTGCCCCTCATTTGCCTAAATTCCCAGTGGCCTGTACACCCTTCCTGTGTACCAGGAGTGATCAAATAGGCCTGCCATTAATACTGCTCTGCTTCTCCAATTTGAGTCCTACTGAGTGTCGGGTACAGATTCTTTATGTGAATTGGAAAGATGAGAAAACTCAAGCACCTATTGGATAGCCTCTGAATAGATTTGAAGAACTCATTTGACCCAAAAGATCCCTATTCTCACTTGATGGAATTCAGGAACCTTACAGAGGAAGGCAAAATACTTCATCAACAATGACTGCTCTTTTTGCCATTTTGGATTTTATGCACCCATGGGATCTTTCTTTAGATCCATCAGGTACTGAGAATCTAAGTCAAAGAATCACACTGGGCCAAGAGGCTGATTCACACACATCTCTTTCCAAATCAATTAAGGAAAGAGCCAAAGGTAAAGCATATTCATTTCCATTTGAAAAATCTTTCCTTCAGGATTCACAAAGGGTTGGCCTGAGACAAAGACCTTCCTGACTCTCAGGGCAACAGAACAATAGGTAAGCAAATGGCCCAAAGCAGGGATTCTCCACTGAGACTTTACTGGTCACACTGATATCTGAGTTTTCTGAGATGCTCGCCATTCCATTCAGCTATCCAGTACATGGCCATGTCACAGAGCTTGGAGGTAGTACATATCTTGGACACAAAACCATGAGCCTATTCTGGAGATTGGCCATAATTCAGGAAGAAAACAGCAACTTAGGAAGGTAGCAGGTATCGCCCATCAATAAGGCAAGCCGCATTCAATTCATAAATTGTGCTGCATGAATGCTGGGAAGCTTTCTATGAGACAGGACACATCCATTGATGCATTCTCTTTTCCAATGTCTACAAGCACGGACACAGTGGGATACACAGACATAGAAACACTTGCATTGTCAAACGACTTACTAGAAACAGTTCACTCCAAACCAAACAAACCGCCTTTTCTAACTATTCTCAGAACATGAGACAAAACCACAAACCCACACCCGCAATGGCACCTCCTTCCCCCAAATAGGTCTGTGACTCTCCGGAGTGTGCTCTGACTGATGGGCCATACTATGATCCTCCGAAATGGCCTGACCTGTCTCAGATCTGGTCTTCTTGGCCAACAATGTGAAGTTGTTAGAAGCCAGGAGTGAGCCACTATCTGCTTTCTCAGGAAGAGCCCCTCTTCCGAGCTTTCCTGACATTTGGCCATCCTCACATCAGTAGGTATCAAGAAAGACTGACTCTGTCCTTTGTAAATCCAAAAAAGTGAGACCACTGGGACTAGAACTGAGACTGGCTCTGGGTGCCTGGCTTTCTGTATCCCAAGTTCAGAGAGTTCCATCACCATGGAAGTGAAATGAGATCACGTCCTTCAGGAACTGAATGAGATCACTGCCTTGGCAACCACTTTGTCATAACAATTGCTTCCAACGGTCCCATGAGATGAGGGCTGCCCCTACTTCCTGTGACACTTTCACAAGTTAGAATGGTATATCACCCGTAGGCAAAAGGGAACAGCTCTCCACACAGGCCGGGTTTGGTCCATCTTCTCTACATTAAGAAGAGATAGGCTCATTCTGAGTCAACCCTTAATCCTGACCAGGTTGTTTGCCATGGAAGATGATTTTTGCTCTCTCAGGTCTTACATAGCTGCCTACATCTTCTCCAGAGATCATTTCTGCATGGAGCTTTGAGGTTCTCAACAGATGGAAGATCCACTGCATTCCTGTATTGTAAGACCAACACTGTCCCTGCTCTTCTGTAAACATAGATGTGAATTGGAGTCATGAGAAAACCCACGAACCTATGGGATAGCCTCTGCAGAACTTTAAAGAATTCACTTGACCCAAATGATCCCTATTCTCACTTAATGGAGGTCAGGAACCTTACAGAGGAAGGCGAGAGACTCTATCCACCATGACAGTTCTTTTGTCCATTTTGGTTTTGGATGCACACATGGGATATTTCTTTAGACCCATCATGTGCTGTGAATCTAAGCCACAGCCTCACATAGGGCCAAGAGGCTGATTCAGACACATCCATTTCCAAAGCAATTAACCGAAGAGGCACAGGTAATGACCATTCAATTCCATTTGAAAACTATTTTCTGCAGGCTTCACAAAGTGTGGCCTGAGGCAAAGACCTTCCTGACATTCAGGGCAACAGAATAGGTAAGCAAAAGGCCCAAAGCAGGGTTTCTCCACTGAGACTTTCTTGGGCATACTGATATCTGAGTTTTCTGAGATACTCACCATTCCCATCAGCTATCCAGTACATGGCCATGTCACAGAGATTGAGGTGGTACATATCTTGGACACAAAATCATGAGCGTATTCTGGAGAGTGTCCAGAATTCAGGAAGAAAACAGGAATTTAGAAAGATACCAGGAGTTGCCCATCCATACGGCAAGCTGCAGTCCATTCATAAATTGCTCAGGATGAATGCTTTGAAGCTTTCTCGTAGACAGGACACATCCATTGATGCATTCTCTTTTCTACTGTCTACAATCACGGACACAGTATGATATATAGACACAGAAACACTCACGTTGTCAAAGGACTTACTAGAAACAGTCCACTCCAAAACAAACAAACCAGCTTTCCTAACTATTCTCAGAACATGAGACAAAACCACAAACTCACACTCACACCCAAAAAGGCACCTCTTTCCCCCAAGTAGGTCTGTGTCTATCCGGAGTGTCCTCTGACTTGTGGGCCATACTATGTTCCCCAAAAGTGGCGTGTCCTGTCTCCGATCTGGTCTCTTTAGCAAACTCTGTGAAGTTGTCAGGAGCCCGTGGTGAGAAACTACCTGCTTTCTCTGGAAAGGCCAGTCTTCATAGTTTCCAGGCATTTGGCTGTCCTCACATCAGTAGGTACCAAGAAAGAGTGACTCTGTCTTGTTAAATCTAAACAAGTGAGCCCACTGGGACATGGAGTGGGTTTGACTCTGTGTGCCTGGTTTCCTGGATCCCAAGATCACAGACTTTCATCACCAATAATGTAAGGTGAGGTCACTTCCTTCAAGAACTGAATGAAGTCACTGCCTTGGAAACCACTTTGTTTTAACAGTTTCTTCCAAGGTTCCCAAAAGATGGAGTCTGCCTCTACTTGCTGTGACTCATTCATAAGTTAGGATGGTATATCAACCATAGGCACCGGGGAACAGCTCTCCACACAGTCATGGTTTGGTCCATCTTCTCTACATTAGGAAGAGAGAGGCTAATTCAGACACATCCCTTCAACCTGACCAGGTTGTTTGCCATGGAAGATGACTTTTGCTCTCTCAGATCCTTCATACCTGCCTACACCAACTCAAGGGATTATTTCTGCAGGGACTTTTGAGGTTCTCAGCTGGTGGATGATACCCTACCTTCCTGGATTTTAAGACCAACTCTGTCCCTGCTCTTCTGTAAAGTGAGATTGAGGGAACAGTGTATGGTTAGTGTTAATAGCATGTTCGATTTGGGTTAGGAGTCATTCTGCTGGATGAATTATGGTATTGGGAACCTGTGATATTTATAAGAATATAAATGTGAAATATATGTATGAGATCAGAGATCTAGGAAAGATTTGAAGCCCAGAAAGGCATTGGGCCCTTGATTGTTATACTTAGATTGAATTATGTTCTGCACCGAGGTCTCAGATAAATCGATATACAATGGCATAGGACCCTATACCTCGGATGATTGAAAGTAGAAGAGAACATCCAGTCAAAAAGGGATAGTCTGTAGGATTAGGAAGATAGTCAGTAGGTTTAGGAAGAAGAGTGAGTCTCGGAGTTGGACCAAAAGTTCTTTAGCAATTGGTTTTCAGTTAGAGGGTGAATGTAAATATCAGCACATGTGAAGAGACAGTCACAATGATGAACTGGGAAAAATATGTAGGAAAGCAGATCTCAATAGGGGCATTAGGAAATCAGGAAAAGTATAAAGTGAGTGATAGGATTAGATATTTTCAACAGGCTTGAGGTTAAATATATAATCTTAGGAAGAAACAAATATGTAGTAACCAATAGGATTGACATTTGAGAGCAGTAGGCACCCTGGACATAGATGCTTTTAGTAATCCATGGTCACTTTCTATTTAGGCTTTGGTACAATCATATGTGTGACCTTTGCATTTTGTGTCCAGAATACTACTGTGGTAAAATGTATATGTAGATCAGGTGACATAAGTATTTCTTCCACCATAAAGGGGAGTAATATTCTGGAAACTTATAAATTAGTACTGGGGATACAAATAGGTGTACCTTGTGTTGATGATTATTGAGATGATGCAGGAATAGACCATATTGTGAATAAAGTATGTAACTGGATCCAACATTAAATAATGGATTGAGTTTGCATCTGAAAATATATTGGAAATCTTATATTGATATATATACCATCATTCCAACGAGTTATATATGCAATGGTATTATTAGGGTTACGGTTTATCGTGAAGAGTGAGTTTTGCTTCAAAGATGATTATGGAATCGAAAATAATGTGTTTAGAAAGAAGTCTAGTGAAAAGACCAGTAAAGAAACATGGAGGAATACATGTGTTCTGAAGTAGTAAGTAATTGAAAGTGAACCAAATGCCAAAAAAATTTGTGAAGTTGTGGATGAAAAAATACATCCTATGATGTCCATAAACTGAAGAAATAGTAATGTACCAGTGTTGAGTAAAAATGAACTTCAAATTACACATCATGTCCCATAGCAATCTACTTGCATTGATGTTAAACTGGGTCAGTTACTGTAGAAATATTAGGATTTTTAAGCACCATCCACTGAACTTAGTTTTCAGTAGTAGGAAACCAAAATATATTTCAGGTGTATGAATATTACTGAGAATAATCTTGTGAAAATTTGAATTTAAATGAACATAAATGAATATGAATGAATTTAGGGAGTGTATAATAAGACACATATTTTTCATATTTTTTTAAAATCTGTAGAATATACACACACACACACGCCCACACACACACACACATGCACACACACACACATTAATATTTAGCAATATATATGCCAATCGATATTCATCATGAAATATAATTCATTCACAAATCCAAAAATATTCATTTTACTGAACATGGATTTATGTATAGTGTTTTTCACTAGGAAGCTCACCCATAGGTGGAATTTTCAGTTCCATCATTATTTAGGGAGAGTCATCTCTTCTCACAATTTTTATATTCCAAAGTCAGTGATCTTACAAGAATGTACGTGTGATACCAGGTAGGATATTGTATATGCATAAAAAAATTACATGTGCTGAATAGGATACAGAGAAAGGGAGACAGGAATTTACATATGTGATAACTTTAAAAAATCATGGAGAAATATTAAAATGAAAAGTTTACTAAATTTAAAACACATACTCTTGATAAAGAGGAAGACAAATACAAATATACACCATGCTTCCTATAAAAGGACTGTACTTCTATTCAGTTAGGTTTTTTTTCTCCATGATATTAGGATTAGTAGTCAGAGTCTAGTAGGGTATGGGTTAGTGTCAGGGATTCAGTATTTCAAATGGAAAATAGGAAAATGGATCTAATGTGTATGCAAACATGTGATACACAAAAATCTTCCCTCTCTTATCCAGAACAATACCTTGACATAACCATCGCTAAAAGTAAGACACAATTAGAGGAGAGGAGTTAGAAAACCTGTGAATACATATGTGGAATGAAAAATGCTCAGGAGTTCACAACACTGGAGGTGGTAAAACAGTTTACAAAAGTATGGGAGAGGGTAAACACTCCAGAAACATGGAGCTGTGCTGACCTAAAGACTTATTGAGAAACTTCCTCTGAGGTTAGGCACAAGAAATATATGTATGGCAATATGTAAATCAATGATTCTGCAACTGATGTGATTCTGCAATCTGTATATGGAGTAAAAATGGGAGCTCATATCCCACTTGAATCAAAGTGTGAAATTTGATATATCAAGAAGTATGTACTGTTTTGAACAACCTACAATAAAAATTAATTAAAAAAAGAAAAAGAAATATATGTAATTGTCAGGAGATTTAGCTTCGTTTGTAGTGACACCAAAAATCTGGGTCTGCATCTATGTGACCTGGAGGACATGGTTCTTTATTTTGTAATGAACATGAGGCAGCAGGTCTGAAATCTCCCTTTGTAGGTAAACTGTTGCTACTGGGAGCTAAGTGTCTTCCCGTGTGGTCTGTGAAGCCATTTGGTCATCCTCCACTTTTCAGGGTGTTTCTTACTGCTGCACTGGGAATTTGGTATTTGCTTCATGAAATACAATATGTTAAACTGGGACACAATGCTGGAGGGAGTTCTGTCATGTGTGGTTGGTCAGGGTCGGCAAGAGAATGTACGAACCAGGCTTCTATCCCACATAGCTTTCCCCTTGACTATAGCAACCTGATTCTGAACATTGCCCTGAAACCTCTACATATAACAAGATGCCTTTACATATAAAGGTCTGCTGCCTGCACCATGTCAGTCGCAAGATTTGGAAGCCAATGGAAGATCCAGGTGGTCCTACCAAAAATATTTATTTACACACCTATAGTCCACTGCTCTACGCCCACTACCCAGCAGGCTCCAACTTACTGGCATCTCTGTTCTACACCATTTTCACGAAACTCAGTCAATCAAGGCACTGTTTGTTATACTCATGATCAGCAACAGGATATCTTAAGGTTATCCAGTGCCACCTGGTCATGGGGATTTCAAAAATTTCATGGTATTAATCTAGTCATTTTTCAAGGATGAAGTTGGAGGCACTGTGGGTTTCATTTAATTCAGGAACCATTAAATGGTGAGGAAGCTCATTTCAATGAAAGCTCTGGAGAACACTCACAGGCAAGCCTTCCCAAAGAGTGGCCAAAAGGACACATGAATCCAGGCCCATTGAGGTATACAATGTGAGGTCCATGTGTGTTTGGACTCTCAACTATGGCTACCAAGTCTTTAAGAATTAAATCATGTGATATCCTGGCTCAGAATCCCTGAGCTCTGTGGAAAGCCATCCTGGGAATAGATCTCAGTTTCCAAAAGTGATTCTCATGCGTGGTCTCCTAAAATCCCAACACTATTCATGGCAATACTTCTCTGAGGTCAGTTCCAGAACTCAGTCTCTAAGGAGAATCACACCAGAGTTCAAGCCCTGGTGGACCCAGTCATCTCTTCCAACTACCACACAAATTACCACAATTAAAACAAGAACCCTCCCATATGGCCCTCATCTTCTTTCATATAGACACTCATCATAATCTGGCTGGAGGTTTCCATGAGGGGTGCAGACCAAGACAGTGTCCCAAATAAGCTCCTTTGCCCCTCATTTGCCTAAAGTCAAGGTGGCCTGGACACCCATCCTGTGAACCAAAAGTGATCAAATAGGCCTGCCGTTAATAACTCTCCAATTTGAGGACTACTGTCTGTGGGGTTTAGATTCTTTATGTGAATTTTAGTCATGAGAAAACCCAAGCACAATGGGCTAGCCTCTGCAGGTTTTGTAGAACTCTTTTGACCCAAAGGATCCCATTCTCACTTGATGGAAGTCAGGAACCTTACAGAGGAAGTCGAGAGACTTCATCCCAATAATTGCTCTTTGGGCGAATTTTCTTTTGGATGCACACATGGTAACTTTCTTTAGATCCATCAGGTGCTGAGAATCTAAGCCACAGCCACACACAGGGCCAAGGGCCTGATTCAGACACATCCCTTTCCAAAGCAATTAAGGAAAGTGCCACAGGTATGCCCATTCATTTCCATTTGAAAACTGTTTTCTTCAGGCTTCACAAAGGGGTGGCCTGAGGCAAAGACCTTCCTGACATTCAGGGCAACAGAACAATAGGTAAGCAAAAGGCCGAAAGCAGGGTTTCTCCTCTGAGACTTTTCTGGTCACACTGATATCTGAGTTTTCTGAGATGCTCGCCATCCCCTACAGCTATCCAGTACATGGCCATGTCACAGAGCTTGGAGGTGGTACATATCTTGGACACAAAACCATGGGCCTATTCTTGAGATTGGCCGGAATTCAGGACGAAAATAGAAACTTAGGAAGGTAGCAGGTGTTGCTCATCGATAAGGCAAGTTACAGTCCATTCAAAAACGGGGCAATATGAATGCTGAGAAGCTTTCTACTAGACACGACATATCCATTGATGAATTCTCTTTTCTAATGTCTACAACCACGGAAACAGTGGAATACACAGACATAGAAACACTCGCCCTGTGAAAAGACTTACTAGAAACAGTCCACTTCAAATGAAACAAACCGACTGTCCTACCTATTCTCAGAAAATGAGACAAAACCACAAACCCACAACCACACCCACAAAGGCACCTCCTTCCCCTAAGTAGGTCTGTGACTATCCAGAGTGTCCTCTGACTTGTGGGCCATAATATGTTCCCCCAAAATGGCCTTTCCTGTCTCAGATCTTGTCTCCTTGGCCAACTCTGTGAACTTCTTAGGAGCCAACGGTGAGCTACTACCTGCTTTCTCATGAAAAGCCCTGCATCCGAGCTTTCCTGGCATTTGGCCTTCCTCACATCTGTAGGTACCAAAAAATACTGACCCTGTTCTTGGTAAATCCAAACAAGTGAGACCACTGGGACTGGGACTGGGACAGGCTCTGTGTGCCTGGCTTCCTGGATCCCACGTTCAGAGAGTTCCATCACCAAGAAAGTGAGGTGAGGTCACTTCCTTCCTGAACTGAATGAGGGCACTGTCTTGGCAGCCACTTTGTCCTAACTGTTGCTTCCAAGGGTCCCAAGAAATTGAGGCCGCCCCTACTTCCTGTGACATTTTCACAAGTTAGAATGGTATATCAACCAAAGGCACCCAGGAATAGATCTCCACACAGGCCTGGTTTGGTCCATGATCTCTACATTAAAAAAATATCTGATTCAGACACAACCTTTTATCCTGACCGGGTTATTTGCCATGGAAGATGACTTTTGGTCTCTCAGGTCCTTTATTGCTTCCTACATCTTCTCCAGGGATCATTTCTGCATGGACCTTTGAGGTTCTCAGCAGGTGGAAGTTTTTCTACATTTCTGTATTGTAATATCAACTCCTTCCCTGCTCTTCTGTAAAGTTAGATTGAGGGAACAGTGTCCGGTTATGGTTAAAAACATGCTCGATTTGGGTTAGAAATCATTTTCCTGGATGAATGATCGTATTGGGAACTTGCTATGTGTAGAAGAATATATATGTGAAATATATGTATGAAAAAAGAAATTTAAGTCTGATTTGAAGACCAGAAGGGCATTGGGCCCTTGATAGTGATACGTGGTGTTGAATTACGTTCTGCAGAGTTGTCTCAGATAAATCGATATACAATGGCATAGCACCTTGTACGTTGCATGAATTAATGTAGAAGGAACATCAAGTCAAAAAGGCATAGTCGGTAGTGAAAGGTTAATAAAATTAATAAAATAGGTACTTGTCACTTCCTGTTTTTCTGTATGCTTAACAAAACACTGTTGAAATCTTGAGAAATGTTTGCTAATCTTGTTCTAGAATGTACTGTTCCCAACAGCCGAACTGCAGAATGTACTCCCTCACTCGGTGTCATGCAAACCGCCCACTCGCCCTTACCCATCACTGAACTTCCCTCTCTTCCCTCTCCAAGGAAAGTATATAAGCTCTGCTTAAGCTGTTCTCAGAGGTCTCTGCTCTATTTAATTTAGCTCTGAGCTCCAGCATGCTGGACCACAAATAAACCCTTTGCTGTTGCATGAGACAGTCTCTTGGTAGTATCTTCCTCTGACACTCGCCTGACCTTTACATATTGAGGTTCCACTGAGTTCCAGCAGTGGCGGATGAGAGACCCCAACGGGCTCCTCTCGGAGCAAGTAAGGCGCCTCTTTCTGGTTTCAGGTTTTTTGTTAGGGCTTGGCAAAATTGCTGGCGATGAAGAGCCTGGGCTCTCTCCGACGGTGGCTGAGAGACATGTCACAGAGACAAAGGGCACCTCTCTGGAGGACGCCGCAGAGAACTCGGGAAATCAAGGAACAATAGTCTTCTCGACTCAGTGATATTTTCTTTTAGATTCGTTATTGCCATACCATTGGGTTTTGCCGGCTACTCATTCCTGGTCTCAGTGTTGGACGTTCATTGCCTGTCTTTATGGTCTTGTCTTATCTGTGTCGTGTGTCCTTGCTTTTACTGTTTGTGGAACTTTCATTATGGAACAGAGCACGTCAATGCCTCTGTCCCTGACCCTTGATCACTGGACCAAAGTCCGCTTAAGGGCTCAGAATCTTTCTTTTTTTAGTAAAACGCTGGACCTGGCAGAATCTCTGTGCCTCAGAATGGCCCATCTTTGGAGTCGTATGGCCCCTAGACAGATCTTTCTACTTCCCACTAATTTAAAAAGTCAGAGGTATTGTCTTTCAGCCAGCGCCACATAGCCATCCGGATCAACAGCCATATATCTTAACTTGGCAGGACCTCTGCAAATCTCCTCCTCCATGGGTGAAGCCTTTCCTTGCCCCTACCTCTGCTCCTACTCCTTCCCCCATGATCTCTCAAACCCTCTCAACCTCCTCCTCCTCCACCCTCTGTTCTCCCTGAGTCACAGATTTGACTCTACTGGACTCTTCTCCCCCTCCTTATCCCCTGCCCTCGTCCCCTAACACACAACACACTCTAAGTGATTCCGCTGCTGCTGACTAAGCCTCTCTACCATTGGAGGAAGCTAAGCAGGTAATAGGATCTGACAATGGACCGATGTTCATGACCCAGGTAAGTCAGGGGTTAGCCAGGAACCTGGGGATTAATTGGAAGTTAAATTGTGCTTATAGACCACAGAGTTCAAGACAAGTAGAAAGAATGAATAGAACCATTAAAGAGACCTTAACGAAATTAAGCTTAGAGACCAGCATAAGATTGGACTATGCTCCTGCCTTATGCAATGTTTCATGCAAGAAAAAATCCCTTTGTTTCTTTGAGTAACCTTACCACATGTGAAATTCTTTATGGTGGCCCTCCTCCAGTAGGGGACCTAAGCCCAACTGTAAGACCTAAAGATCCTTTCCACACCCCCTTGCTTGACAGACTTAAAGATCTTGAAAGAACTCAGTAATACCTGTGAAAACAGCTGGCCACTGCCTACCCAACTGGGAACCAGGGGATTCCACATCCATATCAAGTAAGAGATTTCATCTATGTAAGATGATATCAGGTGTCATCCCTGGTACCCCGCTGAAAAGGACCATACCAGGTGCTATTATAACACCTACAGTGGTAAACGTAAACAGAATCACTTCCTGGATCCATACCTCTCATCTCAAGCCTGCTGCCTGTACAGAATCTTTCTGGAAACTGAAAAAGACTGGTAACAGTTTCAAATTGTGTATTCGCAATGTGAATAAGGTTATATACTCTCCCCTTGGCTACAAGTAGTCCTAACCCTCATCAGCCCATTAAGCAGTGATGGCTGATCACAAATCCTACTGGAAAAGAAGTATGGTCTATCTCGCATACAGCCCCCTTAGGGACCTGGTGGCCATCTCTCCACCCAGACATTTGTTAGCTGGCTATAGGTATTTCCTATTGTGATATCCCTGATGAAGAGGATTCCACTAAAATACCATTAAATCCCTTCTGTACCATAGATAATGGAAACAAACATTATGGATGTAGGGACACGCGAGCCAGATGCAGATTGGCTAGTCTAGATTACTAAGTTTGCCTGGCAGACTATCAAAGCCACAAAGAGTAATGGCTGTGTGGGGGAAAAGCCGACTTTTTCTGTATGTCATGGAAATGTGTGCATACAGGGGCTGCCTGATGAAACCCCAATTCTTCATCAAATTCAGTACACAGCATTGGCCACATTACCAATTAGACAACCAAAAACTATGGCACCCAGAGGGGTCTCTAGATCCTCAAATTTTGCATGACCTTTTTGACTTCTGCAAGTGCTCAAAAGAGTGAAAGGAAATTCCCCTATGTGGAAGCCTATTCCCTCCTTCACTCACATCCTGAACTATGCTTCTCCAATAGATCATTATCCTCAGCCTTCTGCTCCAGACCCTCTGCTGTCACTCCCATCTCAGCAACTTGATTTCTCTCCTCCAATAACTAGATCAGAAACCCAAAGCTCCACCAGTTCTCTGACCATAGCCCCCTTGCTGAGGTAGCAGGTACATAGGTACCGCTCCACCGACTCATTCCTCTCATCTCCTGTCAGTGCCCTCACCGGGTCCCACCAGGTCCTCTTACCAGCTAACCCAATGCTCAAACGAGCTGAGGAGAGCCCTGAGACCCTTATCCAAGATGTAATATAATTGGCCTTTAAAGTTGCTTTGTCATCACTGAAAACAGGTTACTAAAATTTAAAGTCCCTCACAGGATTTTGGGATCCTCACTCCCGTCTTTCACTCTGCTCTACCTGATCTACTGCTCAAGTTTGCTGCTAGGAAATTCCAAATACCCTTTGGCATTATTCTTTTACATCTCTCTTTTCCCTCATTCTCAGATCCTCGGAGGTGCTCTCAGCCCCAACTTCCCCGTCTTTCCCCCTCTGTACCAGGTCCACAGAAAAGTCTTAAATGACCTTCTTCAGAAGTCTTCACCATGGCTGAGTTTTGAACTTTCAGCCAAAGAGTCCCAATAAAGACTTTAATGTAGATAAACATTCTCTTTTGTATTGCCCTGTTCTACTTGGCCACTGGCTAAAAATCTCAGTACTTCTAAGCTAGACAACCCCTAACTAGTTTTTCACAAAATATGTGAACAAGTCCTCTGGCCTTCAGCTGGGGCTTCACAGAGATGGCTACATTTCTAAGATAAAGAAATTACCAACCGGGCTCCATGGTAACAGCTGGCAGGGGGAAAATAAGAAAGGGAAGAAAAAGCTCTCCTCCTCCCAGGTGTCCTTGAAAAGTTAACTTGCCCAGAACAGAAGGAAAAACAGAAACAAATACTGCTTTTTTAAACTTCTGAAGACTGTGAACTTCTGAGCCCCATGCCTTATATGTTGGGTACAAATTTCTGAAACTACCTAAACTTGAGTTTCAGGGGATTAATTGATTACAATAGAAGCAATGCCCTCTGAATCCGGTTGCAACCAAATAGGACTGTTTCCCTCTCTTGAGTGCTATCTTAGGTGCCTTGCTTTGTCAGTGCCTACAACAGCATAATTCTATATACTTAAACATCGTTTATGTTTTCATGAAATGATCAAGATATGTGATAATTTGTGTAATGGTGCAGATGTTTCCCAGAGTGCTCTATCATGACGCAGGTTCATTTGAAGATCAAATAGGGGGGGCATACAACCGGTTCCACTGGGAACATATATCCCTCACTTTAGCCATCCTATTAGGAATAGGAGTTGCTGCACGGGTGGGCAGAGGAACCAGTGGCATTGTCCATGGGACACAAAAGATGACCCAATTAGAAGCAGCAATAGAGCAAAAGTAAGATATTAGAAACCTCCTTCAGGGCTTTGCATGAAACTTTAACCTCTCTCTCTGAAGTTGTTTTACAGAACAGTTGAGGGTTGGACCTCCTCTTCATTAGAGAAGGGGGCCTTTGTGCTGCATTGAGGGAAGAATGTTGTTTTTATGCTGACTATACTGGAGTCGTAATAAAATCTATGAGTAAATTTGAAAGACACCTTGAAGAGCATCAACAAGTGAGAGAGGGCCCAAAAGGGTGGCTTGAGTCTTGGTTCACACAGTCCCCCCGGTTAACTACGTTTTTATCAACCCTGGCCGGTCCAATAATAATCCTCATATTATTGCTAACTATAAAACCCTGTTTGCTCAACCGTGTAATGTCTTTTCTCCAGGCTCAAATTGGAGGAGTTAAACTTATGGTAATACCCCACTAGCAGACATTGAATGTGACACCCTCCAATGATCATTTTTATGATTAAAATTAGCCAGAAGAAGAAGTGGGGAATGAAATATTAATAAAATAGGTACTTGTCACATCTTGTTTTTCTGTATGCTTAACAGAACACTGTTGAAATCTTGAGAAATGTTTGCAAAACTTGTTCCCAGAATGTTCTATCCCCAGCTGCCAAATTGCAGAATGTACTCCCTCTCCCAGTTGCATGCAAACCGCCCACTCGCCCTGACACATCAATACAATTCCCTCCCTTCTCTCTCCAGGGAAAGTATATAAGCTCTACTTCAGCTATTCTCAGGGCTATCTGCACTATTCAGGTGAGCTCTGAACCCCAGCATTCTGGACACCCAATAAACCCTTTGATGTTGCATGAGATAGCCTGTTGGTAGTCTCCTCCTCTGAAGCTCGCACCACGTTTACTTGGATGATTGAATGTAGAAGAGAACATCCAGTCAAAAAGGGATAGTCTGTAGCATTAGGAAGATAGTCAGTAAGTTTAGGAAGAAGGGTGAGTATAAGATTTGGAACAAAAGTTTCTTAGCAATAGGATTTCGATTAGAGAGTGAATGTAAATGTCAGCACAAGTGAAGAGTCAGTCACAATGATGAAGTGGGGAAAATATGTAGGAAAGCATATATCAATAGAGACATTACAAAATCAGGCAGAGTATAAAGTGAGTGATAGGATTAGACATTTTGAACAGGGTTGAGTTTAAATATATAATCTTAGGAAGAAACAAATATGTAGTCACAAATAGGATTGACATTTGAGAGCATTGGGCAAATTTCAGGTGGATGAATATTTTGAGAATAATCTTGTGAATAGTTGATTATAAATCCACATACATGAACATGAATAAATTTAGGGAGTGAATATAAGACACATATATTTCATATTTTGAAAAATCTGGAGAGTGTATATATATATATATATATATATATATATATATATATACATATATATATACATATACTTAAAACACACACACAGACAAAAAAGTAGCAATATATATGTCAATCAAAATTCATTATAAAATATATACCATCCACAGATCTAAAAATATTCATTTTACTGAACATGGATTTATGTATAATGCTGTTCAACTAGCAAGCTCACCCATAGGTTGAATATTCAGTTCCAACAGGGTTTAGTAGGAGTGATCTCTTCTAACAATTTGTATCTGCCAAGTCAGCCACCTCACAAGAATGTACGTGTGGTACCAGATAGGAATCTATATGTGCATATAAGAATACAGAGAAAGGGAGACAGGAATTCACATATTTGTTAACCTTAAAAATACTAGGACAACTATTTCAACAAACAATTGACTAGATTTATAACTCCAACTCTGTATCATGCAAAAGGCAAGTCCATCTATACACCATGCCTACTCTGTACTGCTTGTATTTCTATTCTTTATGGGTTATTTTTCTCCATCATATTAGGATTAGTAGTCAGAGTCTGGTAGGGTTTGGGTTAGAGTCAGGTATTCAGTATTTTGAATTGAAAATAGGACACTGAATCCAATGTGTATGCAAATATATGCTACGGAAAAATCTTCCCACTCTCCTCCAGAACAATGCCTTGACATTACCTTCGCCCCAAGTAAGACACAATTAGAGGAGAAGAGTTAGAAAATCTGTGAATACATATCTAGAATGGAAAATGCTCCAGATTTCACATCTTTGGAGGTGGTAGAGGAGTTTCCAAAAGTAAGAGACAGGGTAAACACTCCACAAACATGGAGCTCTGCTGGCCAAAAGACTTTTTGAGAATCTGCCTCTGAGGTTGGGCACTTGAAATATATGTTGTTGTCAGGAGCTTTAGCTTTATTTGTAGTGAAACCATCAAAGCTGGATCTGCATCTATGTGACCTGGAGGAAATGGTTACTTATTTTAAAATAAAAATGAGGCAGCAGTGATGAATTCTCTTTTTGTAGGTAAACTTTGGCCACTGAGGGCTAAGGGTCTTCCCGTGTGGACTGTGAAACCAATGGTCATCCTCCAATTTTCGTGGTGTTTCTTGCTGCTGCACTGGGAGTTTGGTATTTGCTTCATGAAATACAACGAGTTCAAATGGGACACAGTGCTGAAGGGAGTTCTGTCAGGTGTGGTTGGCAGGGTCTCCAGGAGAATGCACCAACCAGGGTTCTATCTCAAGTAGCTTGCCCCCTTGACAATAGCAACATGATACTGAACATTGCCCTGAAACCTCTCCATATAAAAATATGCCTTTACATATATGGGTGTGATGGTTGCACCATGTCAGTCACAGCCATTTGGAAGCCAATGGAAGATCCACATGGCCCCACCACAGATGTTTTATCACACATTTGCATAACACAGCTCTAGGCCCACTACTTACCAGGCCCCAACTTACTGGCATCTCTGTTCTACACCATTTTCATGAAACCCAGTCAATCAAGGCCCTGTCTGTTATACTCATGATCATCAACAGGACATCAAAGGTCCTCCAGTGCCAGCTGGTCATCGGAATTTCTAAAATTTCATGGTAATTATCTAGCATTTTTTCACAGATGCATTTGGAGGCAATGTTGGTTTCAATTCATTCAGGAACCATTAAATGGTGAGGAAGCTAATTTCAGGGAAATCTCTGGAGCACTCTCACAGGCAAGTCTACCCAAAGAGTGGCCAAAAAGTCACATGAAGCCAGGCCCATGGAGGTCTACAAAGCAAGGTCCAAGTGTGTTTTGAATCTCAATTATGCCTGCCAAGTCTTTCAGAATAAAATCATTTAATATCCTGGCTGTGATTCCCAGTGTTCTGTGGAAAGCCACTCTGGGCCTTGATCCCAGGTTCCAATGGCAACTCTCATTCATGGCCTCCTAAAATCCCAACACAATTCATGTCAATACTTCTCTGAGGTCAGTTCCAGAACTCAGTCTCTAAGGGGAATCACAGCAGAATTCATGCCCAGGTGGACCCAGTCATCTCTTCCAACTGCCACACAAATGACCACAATTATAACCAAAACACTCCTACATGGCCCTCATCTTCTACCATAAAGATACTCATCATAACATCTGGATGGAGGTTTTCATGAGAGGCACATCCCAAGACAGTGTCCAAAATAAGCTCCCTTGCCCCTCATTTGCCGAATGTCAGGGTGGCTTGGACACCCTTCCTGTGAACCAGGAGTGATCAAATAGGCCTGCCCTTAATACTGCTTCGCTTCTCCAATTTGAGGCTCTCTGACTGTTGGATCTAGATTCTTTTTGTGAATTGGAGTCATGAGAAAAGCCAATCCCCTCTGCAGAGATTTGAAGAACTCATTTCACCCAAAGAATCCCTATTCTCACATGATGGATTTCAGAAACCTAACAAAGGAAGGCAATATAATTCATGCACATTGATTGAACGTTTTTCCATTTTGGTTTAGATGCACATATGGGATCTTTCTTTACTTCCATCAGGTGCTGAGAAGCTAAGTCACAGCCTAAAACTGGGCAAAGGGCCTGAATCAGACACATCCTTTTCCAATGAAATTAAGCAAAGAGCCAGAGGTGATGCACATTCATTTCCATTTGAAAACTGTTTTCTTCAGGCTTAACAAAGGGGTTGCATGAGACAAAGACCTTCCTGATATTCAGGGCAACAGAACAATAGGTAAGCAAAAGGCCCAAAGCAGGGTATCTCCACTGAGACTTTCCTGGTCACACTGATATCTGAGTTTTCTGAGATGCTGGCCATTCCATTCAGGTATCCAGTACATGGCCATGTCAAAGACCTTGGATTTGGTACATATCTTGGACACATAACCATGAGCCTATTATAGAGAGTGGCCAGAATTCAGGAAGAAAACAGGGACTTAGGAAGGTATTAGGTGTTGCCCGTGCATAAGGCAAGCCACACTCCATTCATAAATTGGGCAGGATGAATGCTGGGAAGCTTTATACTAGACATGACACATCCATTGCTGCATTCTCTTTTCTCATGTCTACTACCACAGGCACAGTGGGATACACAGACATGGAAACACTCACCTCTTCAAACGACTTACCGGAAACAGTTCACTCCAAAACAAACAAACCGCCATTCCTACCTATTTTCAGAACATGAGACAAACCACAAACCCACACCCACTCCCAAAAAGGCACCTCCTTCCCCATAGGTGTATGACTAACCAGAGTGTCCTCTGACTGGTGGCCATACTCTGTTCTTCCGAAATGGCCTGTCCTCTCTCAGATCTGTTTTCCTTGGCCAACTCTGTAAAGTTGTAAGGAAAAAGTGGAGAGCCACTACCTGCTTTCTCAGGAAAGCTCCCTATTCAGAGCTCTCCAGGCATTTGGTAATCCTCACTTCAGTAGGTACCAAGAATGACTGACTCTATCTTTGGTAAATCCAAACAAGTGAGCCCACTGGAACTGGGACTGGGACTGCCTCTGGGTGCCTGGCTCCTTGGATACAAAGTTCAGAGAGTTCCATCACCAAGGAAATGAGGTATGTCACATTCTTTGGAACTGAATGAGGTCACTGCCTTGGCAAAGGTATATCTTATGATGTGCAAAAACTGAAGAAATAATAATGTTCCAGTGTCGAATACAAATGAATGACAAATTACATATCATGTCCCATAGGAGTCTACTTGCATTGATGTTAGACTGGGTCAGTTACTGTAGAATAATTAGGATTTGTATGCACCATTCACTGAAGTTAGTTTTCAGTACTAGGAAACAAATATGTATTTCAGGTGGATGAATATTTCTGATTATCATCTTGTGAAAAGTGGATTATAAATCCACATACATGAACATGAATGAATTTAGAGAGTGTATATTAGACACATATATTTCATATTTTGAAAAATTTGGAGAGTATATCTATATCTATATCTATACACACACACACACACACACACACACACACACACACACAACTCACAGACATTAAAAAGTACCAATATAAATGCCAATCGAAATTCATCAGTAAATATGTATCATCCACAAATGCAAAAATATTTATTTTACTGAACATGAGTTAATGTATAATGTTGTTCTGCTAGGACGCTCTCCTATAAGTTGAATTTTCATTTCCAACAGCATTTAGGAGGAGTGAACTCTTCTCACAATTTGTATCTGCCAAGACAGCCACCTCACAAAAATGTACGTGTGATACCTGGTAGGATTCTATATATGCATATAAATATACGTGTGTGAAGAGACTACAGAAAAAGGAAACAAGAATTCACATATTTGTTAAGTTTAAAACACATGGAGAATATTTCAAATAAATTTGACTAGATTTATAACTCCTACCTCATATAATGCAAATGTCAAGTCCAACTATACAACATGTCTCCTCTGAAGTACTTGTATTTCTAATGTGTTGGGTTAATTTTCTCCATTATATTAGGATGAATAGTCTGAGTCTACTAGGTATGGGTTAGTGTCAGGGATTCAGTATTTCGAATGGAAAATTGGAAAATGAATCCAATGTGTATGTAAATATATGCTGCACAAATATCCTCCCGCTCTCATCCAGAACAATGCCTTGACATTACCTTCACCCCAAGTAAGACACAATTAGAGGAGAAGAGTTAAAAAATCAGTGAATACATATCTGGAATGGAAAATGCTCAGGAGTTCACAACCTTGGAGGTGGTAGAGCAGTTTCCAAAACTAAGGGACAGGGTAAAAACTCCACAAACATGGAGCTCTGCTGGCCTAAAAATTTTTTGAGAAACTGCCACTGAGTTTTGCACTTGAAATATATGTTGTTTTCAGGAGATTTGGCTTCCTTTGTAGTGAGACCATCAAAGCTGGGTCTGAATCTATGTGACCTGGAGGACATGGTTTCTTATTTCCAATGAACTAGATGAAGCAGTGCTGAATCCTCTCTTTGTAGGTAAACTGAGGCCACTGGGGACTAAGTGTCTCCTCGTGTGGACTGTGAAGCCATTTGGTCCTCTTCCACTTTTTGTGGTGTTTTTGCTGCTGCACTGTGAGTTTGGTATTTGTTTCACGAAATACTAGGAGCTAAACTGGGACACAGTGCTGGAGGGAGTTCTGTCACGTGTGGTGGGTCAGGGTCTGCAAGAGAATGCACCAACTAGGCTCCTATCTCTCACAGCTTGCCCCATTGCCCCCTTGTCCATATCAACCTGATTCTTAATTTTCCTCTGAAAACTCTCCATGTAACAAGATGCCTTTACATACAAGGGTCTGCTGGCTGCACCATGTCAGTTACAAGCCATTTGGAATCCAATGGTAGATCCACATGGCCCTACCACGGATGTTTTATCAAACACCTCCCCACCACTGCTCTAGACCCACTACTCAGCAGGCTCCAACTTACTGGCATCTCTGTTCTACACCATTTTCATGAAACTCAGTAAGTCAAGGCACTGTCTGGTATAATCATGATCAGCAACAGGACATGCAGTGTTTCTCCAGTGCCACCTGGTCATAGGAATTTCAAAAATTTCATGGTATTTATCTAGCCATTTTTCAAGCATGAAGTTGGAGGCACTGTGGATTTCAGTTCATTCAGCAAACATTAAATGGTGAGGAAGCTCATTTCAATGAAATCTCTGGAGAACCCTCACAGGCACGGCATCCCAAAGAGTGGACAAACGGTCACATTAGGCCAGGCCCATTGAGGTCTACAATGTGAGGTCCATGTGTGTTTTGACTCTCAACTATGGCTGCCATTTCTTTAAGAATAAAATCATGTGATATCCTTGCTGAGATTCCCAGGCCTCTGTGGAAATCCACCCGGGGCCTAGGTCTCAGTTTCCAAGAGCGACTTTCATGCGTGGCCTCTTAAAATCCCAACAAAATTCATGGCAATGCTTCTCTGAGTTCACTTCCAAAATCCAGTCTCTAAGGGGAATCACACCAGAGTTCAACCCCACGTGTACCCAGTCATTTTTTCCAATGCCACACAAATGACCAAAATCAAAACCAAAACACTCCCACATGGCCATCATCTTATTCCATATAGTCAATCATCTTAACCTCTGGCTGGAGGTTTCCATGAGGGGCACAGCCCAAGACAGTGTCCAAAATCAGCTCCTTTGCCCCTCATTTGCCTAAAGTCAGGGTAGCCTGGACACCGTTTCTGTGAACCAGGAGTGAACAAATAAGCCTGCCTTTAATACTTCTTTGTTTCTCCAATTTCAGGCCTACTGATTTTAGGTATCAATTCTTTAGGTGATTTAGAGTCATGTGAAAACACAAGCACCTCTGCAGGGCTTTGAAGAACTCATTTGACCCAAAGAATCCCTATTCTCATTTGATGGAGTGCAGGAACCTAACAGAGGAAGGCAAGAGACTTCATCCACAATGAATGATATTTTTTGGCATTTTGGTTTTGGAAGCTCACATGGGATCATTCTTAAGATCTATCAGGTGCTGAGAATCTAAGTCACAGCCACACACAGGTCCAAAGGCTGATAAAGACACATCTCTTTCCAAAGCAATTAAGCAAAGAGCCACAGGTGAGGCCCATTCATTTCCATTTGAAAGCTGTTTTCTTCAGGCTTCACAAAGGGGTGGCATGAGGCAAAGACCTTCCTGACATTCAGTGCAACACAACAATAAGTAAGCAAAAGGCCCAAAGCAGGGTTTCTGCACTGAGATTTTTCTGGTCACACTGATATCTGAGTTTTCTGAGATGCTCGCCATTCTCTTCAGCTATCCAGTACATGGCCATGTCACAGAGCTTGGCAGTGGTACATATTTTGGACACAAATCCATGAGCCTATTCTGGAGAGTGGCCAGAATTCAGGAAGAAAACAACAACTTAGAAAGATAGCAGGTGTTGCACATCGATAAGACAAGCTGCAGTCCATTCATATATTGGGCAGGATGAATTATGGGAAGATTTATACTAGACAGGACACATCCATTAATGCATTCTCTTTTGTAATGTCTACAACAACAGACACAGTGGGATACACAGAAACAGAAACACTCGCCGTGTCAAATGACTTACTAGAAACTGTCCACTCCAAACCAAACAAACCGCCTATCCTATCTATTCTCAGAACATGAGACAAAACAACAAACCCACACCCACTCCCACAAAGGCACCTCCTTCCCCCAAGTAGGTCTGTGACTATCCGGAGTGTCCTCTGACTGGTGGGCCATACTATGTTCCCCCGAAATGGCCTGTCTTCTCTCAGACATTCTTTCCTTGACCAACTCTGTGAAGATGTCAGGAAAAAGTGGTTAGCCACTACCTGTTTTCTCAGGAAAGGTCCATCTTCAGAGCTCTCCTGGCATTTGGCCATCCTCACATCATTAGGTACCAAGAAAACTGACTCTGTCCTTGGTAAATCAAAACAAGTGAGCCCACTGGGACTGGGACTGGGACTGCCTCTGGGTGCCTGGCTTCTTGGATACCAAGTTCAGAGAGTTCCATCACCAAGGAAATGAGGTATGTCACATTCTTTGGAACTGAATTAGGTCACTGCCTTGGCAACCACTTTGTCCTAACAGTTGCTTCCAAGGGTAACAT
The DNA here is from genome assembly GCF_048772815.1 of Callospermophilus lateralis. Taxonomy (NCBI): domain Eukaryota; kingdom Metazoa; phylum Chordata; class Mammalia; order Rodentia; family Sciuridae; genus Callospermophilus; species Callospermophilus lateralis. Next base: position 263,708 of record NW_027512609.1, read on the forward strand.
AAGATGGAGGTTGCCCCTACTTCCTGTGACACTTTCATAAGGTAGAATGTATATCAACCATTGGCACCCGGGAACAGCTCTCCACTCAGGCCTGGTTAGGTCCATCTTCTCTACAATAAGAACAGAGAGATTCAGATTCAGACACATCCCTTCATCCTGACCAGGTTGTTTGCCATGGAAGATGACTTTTGCTCTCTCAGGTGCTTCATACCTGCCTACAACTTCTCCAGGTATCATTTGTGCATGGACATTTGAGGTTCTCATCAGGTGGAAGGTCCCCAACTTTCCTGTATTTTAAGAACCACTCTGACAGCTCTTTTGCCCAATTTGGTATGGGATGCACACATGGGATTTTTCTTTAGACCCATCATGTGCTGTGAATCTAAGCCACAGCCTCACATAGGGCTGAGAGGCTGATTCAGAAACATCCATTTCCAAAGCAATTAAGCAAAGAGGCACAGGTAATGACCATTCTTTTCCATTTGAAAACTATTTTCTGCAGGCTTCACAAAGTGTGGCCTGAGGCAAAGACCTTCCTGACATTCAGGGCAACAGAATAGGTAAGCAAAAGGCCCAAAGCAGGGTTTCTCCACTGAGACTTTCTTGGGCATACTGATATCTGAGTTTTCTGAGATACTCGCCATTCCCATCAGCTATCCAGTACATGGCCATGTCACAGAGATGGAGGTGGTACATATCTTGGACACAAAATCATGAGTGTATTCTGGAGAGTGTCCAGAATTCAGGAAGAAAACAGGAATTTAGAAAGATGGCAGGAGTTGCCCATCCATACGGCAACCTGCAGTCCATTCATTAATTGCACAGGATGAATGCTTTGAAGCTTTCTTGTAGACAGGACACATCCATTGATGCATTCTCTTTTCTAATGTCTACAATCACGGACACAGTATGATATATAGACACAGAAACACTCACCTTGTCAAAGGACTTACTAGACACAGTCCACTCCAAAACAAACAAACCAGCTTTCCTAACTATTCTCAGAACATGAGACAAAACCACAAACTCACACTCACACCCAAAAAGTCACCTCCTTTCCCCAAGTAGGTCTGTGACTATCCGGAGTGTCCTCTGTCTTGTGGGCCATACTATGTTCCCCCAAAATGGCGTGTCCTGTCTCCAATCTGTTCTCTTTGGCCAACTCTGTGAAGTTGTCAGGAGCCCATGGTGAGAAACTACCTGCTTTCTCTGGAAAGGCCAGTCTTCATAGTTTCCAGGCATTTGGCTGTCCTCACATCAGTAGGTACAAAGAAAGAGTAACTCTGTCTTGTTAAATCCAAACAAGTTAGCCCACTGGGACATGGAGTGGGTTTGACTCTGTGTGCCTGGTTTCCTGGATCCCAAGATCACAGACTTTCATTACCAAAACTGTAAGGTGATGTCACTTTCTTCAAGATCTGAATGAAGTCACTGCCTTGGAAACCACTTTGTTTTAACAGTTGCTTACATGGTTCCCAAAAGATGGAGGCTGCCTCTACTTGCTGTGACTCATTCATATGTTAGAATGGTATATCAACCATAGGCACCGGGGAACAGCTCTCCACACAGGCATGGTTTGGTCCATCTTCTCTACATTAGGAAGAGAGAGGCTAATTCAGACACATCCCATCAACCTGACCAGGTTGTTTGCCATGGAAGATGACTTTTGCTCTCTCATGTCCTTCATAGATGCCTACATCTTCTCCAAGGATCATTTCAGCATGGACCTTTTAGGTTTTCAGCAGCTGGAAGATCGCCTATATTCCTGTATTGTAAGACCAACTCTGTCCCTGTTCTTCTGTAAAATTAGATTGAGGGAAAAGTGTATGGTTAGGGTTAATAACATGTTCAATTTGGGTTAGGAATCATTCTCTGGAATGAATATTTGTATTAGGAACCTGCGATATTTATAAGAATATATAGGTGAAATATAAGTATGAAAACAGAAATCTAGGTAAGTTTTGAAGCCCAGAAGGGCATTGGGCCCTTGATTGGGATACTTAGCATTGATTTATGTCCTGCACAGTTGTCTCAGTTAAATCAATATACTATGGCATAGGACCTTCTAATTTGGATGATTGAATGTGGAAGAGAACATCCAGTCAAAAAGGGATATTCGGTAGGATTAGGAAAATAGTCGGTGGGTTTAGATAAAAGAGTGAGTATAGGATTTGGACCAAAAGTTCTTTAGCAATAGGGTTTCAGGTAGAGAGTGAATGTAAATGTCAGCACATGTGAAGAGTCAGTCACAATGATGAACTGGGTAAAATATGTAGGATAGCAATATTTTGAAGACGTATAAATTAATTGGGGGTACAAATAGGTGTACCTTGTGCCTATGAATATAGAGATAATGCATGAATAGACCATACTGTGAATAAATAATATACCTGGTTCGAACTTTAAATAATGGATTGAATTGATTTCTGAAAATATAGAGGAAACCTAATATTGATATACAATCATCCATTCCAAACAGTTATGCATCTAATGGTGATATTAGATTTATGGTTTATCATGAAAAGTGTGTGAGTTTTGCTTCAAAACTGATTATGAAATTAAAAAAAAATGTGTTTGCAGAGAAGTCTCATGAAAAGACCAGTCAAGAAACCGGGAGGAATACATGTGTTCTGAAGCAGGAAATGATTAAAAGTGAAAAAATACCTATAAAGTTGTGAACTTGTGGATGAAATATATATCCTATGATGTGCAAAAACTGCAGAAATATTAATGTAGCAGTGTGGAATATAAATGAACGTCAAAATACACATCATGTCCCATAGGAATCTGCTTGCATTGATGTTAAACTGGGTCAGATACTGTAGAATTATTAGGATTTGTATGCACCATTCACAGAAGTGAGTTGTCAGTACAAGGAAACAAATATGTATTTCAGGTGGATGAATATTTCCAATAATAATCTTGAGAAAAGTTGATTATATTTCCTCATGCATGAACATGAATGAATGTATGAATGTAGAGAGTGTATATAAGACACATATAGTTCATGTTTTGATAAATCAGGAGAGTATATATATATATATATATATATATATATATATATATATATATACCAAAAAAACACACAGAGAAACATAAAAAAGTAGCAATATATGCCAAATGAAATTTATAATGAAATATATAACAACTACTGATGCAAAAATATATACTTTACTGAACATGAAATTATGTATAATGTTGTTGTACTAGGAAGCTCACCCATAGGTTGAATTTTTAGTTCCAACAGCGTTTAAGAGGGGTAGTCTCTTCACACAATTTATATCTGCCGAGTCAGCAACCTCACAAAAATGTACGTGTGATACCAGGTAGGATTCTATATGTACATATAAAAATACATGTGCTGTATAGGCTAGAGAGAAAGGGAGGCAGGGATTCACATATTTGTTAATTTTAAAAACACATGAAAAACTATTCCAAATAAAAATTCACTAGATTTATAACACCTACCATTTATTATGCAAAAGAAAAGTTCAAAAATACACCATGCCTCCTCTGACCTGCTTGTATTTCTGTTCTATTTGGGTTATTTTTCTCCATCATATTAGGATTAGTAGTCAGAGTCTAGTAGGGTATGTGTTAGTGTCAGGGATTCAGTATTTTGAATGGAAAATAGGAAAAAGAATCCAATGTCTATCAAATATGTGCTACACAAAATATTTTCCCTCTCTCATCCAGAACAATGCCTTGACATTACCTTCACCCCAAGTAAGACACAATTAGTGGAGAAGAGTTATAAAATCTGTGAATATATAACTGGAATGGAAAATGCTCAGGAGTTCACAACCTTGGATGTGGTAGAGAAGTTTCCATAAGTAAGTGACAGGTTAAAAACTCCACAAACATGGAGCTCTGCTGGCCTAAAGGACTTCTTGATAAACTGCCTCTGAGGTTGGGCACTTGAAATATATGTTGTTTTCAGGAGCTTTAGCTTCCTTTGTCGTGAGACCATCAAAGCTGGGTCTGATTCTATGTGACCTGGAGGACATGGTTTCTTATTTTCTAATGAACATGAGGCAGCAGTGGTGAATTCTCTCTTTTAAGTAAAATGTGACCAGTGCGTGCTAAGTCTCTCCCCATCTGGGCTGTGAAGCCATTTGGTCATCCTCCACTTTTTCATGGTTTTTCTTTCTCCTGCATTGGTAGTTTGGTATTTGCTTCACGAAATACAAGGAGTTCAAAAGGGACACAGTGCTGGATGGAGTTCTGCCACATGTGGTGGGTCAGGGTCTGCAGGAGAATGCACCAACCAGGCTTCTATCCCACATAGCTTTTTCCCTTGTCTATTGCAACCTGATTCTTAACATTGCCATGAAACCTCTCCATATAACAAGACGCCCTTACATATTAGTGTCTGCTGGCCTCACCATGTCTGTCACAAGCCATTTGGAAGCCAATGGCAAATCCATATGGCCACAACAGAGATGTATTATGACACACATACACACCACTGCTCTAGGCACACTACTCAGCAGGCACCAACTTACTGGCATGTCTGTTCTAGATCATTTTCATGAAACACAGTCAATCAAGGCACTGTCTAGTATACTCATGATAAACAACAGGACATCCAAAGGTTCTCCAGAGACATGTTGTATAGTTGGACTTGACATTTCCATTATATAAGGTAGGAGTTATAAATCTAGTCAAATTTTAATTGAAATATTCTCATGTGTTTTTAAACATAACAAATATGTGAATTCTTGTTTCCCTTTTCTGTAGCCGATTCACACATGTATATTTATATGCATATATAGAATCCTACCAGGTATCACACGTACATTTTTGTGAGATGGCTGTCTTGGCAGATACAAATTGTGAGAAGTGTTCACTCCTCCTAAATGCTGTTGGAAATGAAAATTCAACCTATAGGAGAGAGTCCTAGTAGAACAACATTATACATTAACTCATGTTCAGTAAAATAAATATTTTTGCATTTGTGGATGATACATATTTACTGATGAATTTCGATTGGCATTTATATTGGTACTTTTTAATGTCTGTGAGTGTTGTGTGTGTGTGTGTGTGTGTGTGTGTGTGTGTATAGATATAGATATAGATATAGATATACTCTCCAAATTTTTCAAAATATGAAATATATGTGTCTAATATACACACTCTAAATTCATTCATGTTCATGTATGTGGATTTATAATCAACTTTTCACAAGATGATAATCAGAAATATTCATCCACCTGAAATACATATTTGTTTCCTAGTACTGAAAACTAACTTCAGTGAATGGTGCATACAAATCCTAATTATTCTACAGTAACTGACCCAGTCTAACATCAATGCAAGTAGACTCCTATGGGACATGATATGTAATGTGTCATTCATTTGTATTCGACACTGGTACATTATTGTTTCTTCAGTTTTTGCACATCACAGGATATACATTTCATCCACAAGTTCACAAATTAATAAGCATTTGTTTCAACTTTAATCATCTTGCTTCAGAACACATGTATTGTAAGGGTTTCTTGACTGGTCTTTTCATGAGACTTCTTTCCAAACACATTATTTTGAATTTCCATAATCATTTTGAAGCAAAACTCACACACTCTTCATAATAAACCAAAACACTAATATTTCCATTAGATATATACCTGGTTGGAATGAATGATTGTATATCAATATATGATTTCCTTTAATTTTTCAGATATCGGTTAATTCATTATTTAAAGTTCAAAAAAGTTATATTATTTATTCACAGTATGGTCTATTCATGCTTTTTCTCTATGTTCCTAGAAACAGGGTACACCTCTTTGTACCCCCGATTCTCATTTTACACCTTCAATATATTGCTCCCAGAAATGGTGAAAGAAATACTCATGTCACCTCATTATCACAGTAATATTCTGGACAAAAAATGGAAAGGTCACACTTATGATTGTACCAAAGCCTAAATGGAAAGTGAACATGGATTTCTAAAAACATCCATGCCCAGGTTGCCTAATGCTGTCAATTGTCAATCCTATTGGTGACTACATATTTGTTTTTTTCCTAATTTATATATTCAAACTCAACCCTGTTGAAAATGTCTAATTCTATCACTTACTTTATACTTTGCCTGATTTCATAATGTTTCTATTGATATCTGCTTTTCTACATATTTTCCCCAGTTCAACATAGTGACTGACTCTTCATATGTGCTGACATTTACATTCACTCAACAACCGAAAGTCTATTGCTAAAGAACTTTTGGTCCAAATCCTATACTCACTCTTCTTCCTAAACCTACCGACTATCTTCCTAATCCTACTGAATATCCCTTTTTGACTGGATGTTCTCTTCTAAATTCAATCATCCAATGTACAAGGTCCTATGCCATTGTATATCGAATTATCTGAGGCATCTTTGCAGAACATCATTCAAAGCTAAGTATCCCAATCAAGGGCAAAACCCTTCTGGGCTTCAAATCATACCTAGATTTCTGTTTTCCTACTTATATTTCACCTCTATATTCTTGTAAATATTGCAGGTTCCCAATACCATTATTCATCACACAGAATCACTCATAACCCAAATCAAACCTGTTTTTAACCCCAAGTATACACCGTTCCCTCAATCATTTTACAGAAGAGCAGGGACAGAGTGGTTCTTACAATACAGGAAAGTTGGGGACCTTCCACCTGATGAGAACCTCAAATGTCCATGCACAAATGATACCTGGAGAAGTTCTAGGCAGGTATGAAGCACCTGAGAGAGCAAAAGTCATCTTCCATGGCAAACAACCTGGTCAGGATGAAGGGATGTGTCTGAATCTGAATCTCTCTCTTCTTATTGTAGAGAAGATGGACCAAACCAGGCCTGAGTGGAGAGCTGTTCCCGGGTGCCAATGGTTGATATACATTCTACCTTATGAAAGTGTCACAGGAAGTAGGGGCAACCTCCATCTTATGTTACCATTGGAAGCAACTGTTAGGACAAAGTGGTTGCCAAGGCAGTGACCTCATTCAGTTCCAAAGAATGTGACATACCTCATTTCCTTGGTGATGGAACTCTCTGAACTTGGTATCCAAGAAGCCAGGCACCCAGAGGCAGTCCCAGTCCCAGTCCCAGTGGGCTGACTTTTTTGGATTTACCAAGGACAGAGTCAGTTTTCTTGGTACCTAATGATGTGAGGATGGCCAAATGCCAGGAGAGCTCTGAAGATGGACCGTTCCTGAGAAAACAGGTAGTGGCTAAACACTTTTTCCTGACATCTTCACAAAGTTGGTCAAGGAAACAAGATCTGAGAGAAGACAGGCCATTTCGGGGGAACATAGTATGGCCCACCAGTCAGAGGACACTCCGGATAGTCACAGACCTAATTGGGGGAAGGAGGTGCCTTTGTGGAGTGGGTGTGGGTTTGTTGTTTTGTCTCATGTTCTGAGAATAGATAGGAAAGGTGGTTTGTTTGGTTTGGAGTGGACAGTTTCTAGTAAGTCATTTGACACGGCGAGTGTTTCTGTGTATCCCACTGTGTCCGTTGTTGTAGACATTAGAAAAGAGAATGCATTAATGAATGTGTCCTGTCTAGTATAAATCATCCCATAATTCATCCTGCCCAATATATGAATGGACTGCAGCTTGTCTTATCAATGTGCAACACCTGCTATCTTTCTAAGTTGTTGTTTTCTTCCTGAATTCTGGCCACTCTCCAGAATAGGCTCATGGATTTGTGTCCAAAATATGTACCACCTCCAAGCTCTGTGACATGGCCATGTACTGGATAAGTGAAGAGAATGGCGAGCATCTCAGAAAACTCAGATATCAGTGTGACCAGGAAAGTCTCAGTGCAGAAACCCTGCTTTGGGCTTTTTGCTTACTTATTGTTGTGTTGCACTGAATGTCAAGAAGGTCTTTGCCTCAGGCCACCCCTTTGTGAAGCCTGAAGAAAACAGTTTTCAAATGGAAATGAATGGGCCTCACCTGTGGCTCTTTGCTTAATTGCTTTGGAAAGGGATGTGTCTTTATCAGCCTCTTGGGCCTGTGTGTGGCTGTGACTTAGATTCTCAGCACCTGATGGATCTTAAGAATGATCCCATGTGAGCTTCCAAAACCAAAATGGCAAAAAATTTCATTCATTGTGGATGAAGTCTCTTGCCTTCCTCTGTTAGGTTCCTGCACTCCATCAAATGACAATAGGGATTCTTTGGGTCAAATGAGTTCTTCAAAGCCCTGCAGAGGTGCTTGTGTTTTCGCATGACTCTAAATCACCTAAAGAATCGATACCTAAAATCAGTAGGCCTCAAATTGGAGAAACACAGAAGTATTAACGGCAGGCTTATTTGTTCACTCCTGGTTCACAGAAACGGTGTACAGGCTACCCTTACTTTAGGCAAATGAGGGGCAAATGAGCAGATTTTGGACACTGTCATTGGCTGCACCCCTCATGGAAACCTCCAGCCAGAGGTTAAGATGATTGACTATACGGAATAAGATGAGGGCCATGTGGGAGTGTTTTGGTTATAATTTTGGTCATTTGTGTGGCATTGGAAAAAATGACTGGGTCCACGTGGACTTGAACTCTGGTGTGATTCCCCTTAGAGACTGGGTTTTTGGAACTGAACTCAGAGAAGCATTGCCATGAATTTTGTTGGGATTTTAAGAGGCCACGCATGAAAGTCGCTCTTGGAAACTGAGACTTAGGCCCCGGGTGGATTTCCACAGAGGCCTGGGAATCTCAGCAAGGATATCACATGATTTTATTCTTAAAGAAATGTCAGCCATAGTTGAGAGTCAAAACACACCTGGACCTCACATTGTAGACCTCAATGGGCCTGGCCTAATGTGACCTTTTGTCCACTCTTTGGGAAGCCGTGCCTGTGAGAGTTCTCCAGAGATTTCATTGAAATGAGCTTCCTCACCATTTAATGTTTGCTGAATGAACTGAAACCCACAGTGCCTCCAACTTCATGCTTGAAAAATGGCTAGATAAATACCATGAATTTTTGAAATTCCTATGACCAGGTGGCACTGGAGAAACATTGGATGTCCTGTTGCTGATCATGAGTATACCAGACAGTGCCTTGATTTACTGAGTTTCATGAAAATGTTGTAGAACAGAGATGCCAGTAAGTTGGAGCCTGCTGAGTAGTGGGTCTAGAGCAATGGTGGGGAGGTGTTTGATAAAATATCCGTGGTAGGGCCATGTTTATCTACCATTGGATTCCAAATGGCTTGTAACTGACAACAGACCCTTATATGTAAAGGCATCTTGTTATATGGAGAGTTTTCAGAAGAAAATTAAGAATCAGGTTGATATGGACAAGGGGGCAATGGGGCAAGCTGTGAGAGATAGGAGCCTAGTTGGTGCATTCTCTTGCAGACCCTGACCCACCACACGTGACAGAACTCCCTCCAGCACTGTGTCCCAGTTTAGCTCTTAGTATTTCGTGAAACAAATACCAAACTCACAGTGCAGCAGCAAAAACACCACAAAAAGTGGAGGAGGACCAAATGGCTTCACAGTCCACACGGGGAGACACTTAGTCCCCAGTGGCCTCAGTTTACCTACAAAGAGAGGATTCAGCACTGCTTCATCTTGTTCATTGGAAAATAAGAAACCATGTCCTCCAGGTCACATGGATGCAGACCCAGCTTTGATGGTCTCACTAGAGAGGAAGCCAAATCTCCTGAAAACAACATATATTTCAAGTGTGGAAGCTCAGAGGCAGTTTCTCAAAAAGTTTTTAGGCCAGCAGAGCTCCATGTTTGTGGAGGGTTTACTCTGTCCCTTAGTTCTGGAAACTCCTCTACCACCTCCAAGGTTGTGAACCTCTGAGCATTTTCCATTCCAGATATGTATTCACTGATTTTGTAACTCTTCTCCTCTAATTGTGTCTTACTTGGGGTGAAGGTAATGTCAAGGCATTGTTCTGGATGAGAGCGGGAGGATATTTGTGCAGCATATATTTACATACACATTGGATTCATTTTCCAATTTTCCATTCGAAATACTGAATCCCTGACACTAACCCATACCTAGTAGACTCAGACTATTCATCCTAATATAATGGAGAAAATTAACCCAACACATTAGAAATACAAGTACTTCAGAGGAGACATGTTGTATAGTTGGACTTGACATTTGCATTATATAAGGTAGGAGTTATAAATCTAGTCAAATTTTAATTGAAATATTCTCCATGTGTTTTTAAACTTAACAAATATGTGAATTCTTGTTTCCCTTTTCTGTAGCCTATTCACACATGTATATTTATATGCATATATAAAATCCTACCAGGTATCACACGTACATTTTTGTGAGGTGGCTGTCTTGGCAGATACAAATTGTGAGAAGAGTTCACTCCTCCTAAATGCTGTTGGAAATGAAAATTCAACCTATAGGAGAGCGTCCTAGTAGAACAACATTATACATTAACTCATGTTCAGTAAAATAAATATTTTTGCATTTGTGGATGATACATATTTAATGATGAATTTCGATTGGAATTTATATTGGTATTTTTAATGTCTGTGAGTGTTTGTGTTTGTGTTTGTGTGTGTGTGTGTGTGTGTGTATAGATATAGATATAGATATAGATATACTCTCCAAATTTTTCAAAATATGAAATATATGCGTCTAATATACACTCTCTAAATTCATTCATGTTCATGTATGTGGATTTATAATCCACTTTTCACAAGATTATAATCAGAAATATTCATCCACCTGAAATACATATTTGTTTCCTAGTACTGAAAACTAACTTCATTGAATGGTGCATACAAATCCTAATTATTCTACAGTAACTGACCCAGTCTAACATCAATGCAAGTAGACTCCAATGGACATGATCTGTAATTTGTCATTCATTTGTATTCGACACTGGTACATTATTGTTTCTTCAGTTTTTGCACATCACAGGATATACATTTCATCCACAAGTTCACAAATTAATAAGCATTTGTTTCAACTTTCACCACTTCTTGCTTCAGAACACATGTATTGTCAGGGTTTCTTGACTGGTCTTTTCATGAGACTTCTTTCCAAACACATTATTTTGAATTTCCATAATCATTTTGAAGCAAAACTCACACACTCTTCATGATAAACCTAAACACAAATATTTCCATTACATATATACCTGGTTGGAATGAATGATTGTATATCAATATATGATTTCCTTTAATTTTTCAGATATCAGTTCAATTCATTATTTAAAGTTCAAAAAAGTTATATTATTTATTCACAGTATGGTCTATTCATGCTTTTTCTCTATGTTCCTAGAAACAGGGTACACCTCTTTGTACCCCTGATTCTCATTTTACATCTTCAATATATTACTCCCAGAAATGGTGAAAGAAATACTCATGTCACCTCATTATCACAGTAATATTCTGGACAAAAAATGGAAAGGTCACACTTATGATTGTACCAAAGCCTAAATGGAAAGTGAACATGGATTTCTAAAAAAATCCATGTCCGGGTTGCCTAATGCTGTCAATTGTCAATCCTATTGGTGACTACATATTTGTTTTTTTCCTAATTTATATATTCAAACTCAACCCTGTTGAAAATGTCTAATTCTATCATTCACTTTATACTTTGCCTGATTTCGTAATGTTTCTATTGATATCTGCTTTTCTACATATTTTCCCCAGTTCAACATAGTGACTGACTCTTCATATGTGCTGACATTTACATTCACTCAACAACCGAAAGTCTATTGCTAAAGAACTTTTGGTCCAAATCCTATACTCACTCTTCTTCCTAAACCTACAGACTATCTTCCTAATCCTACTGAATATCCCTTTTTGACTGGATGTTCTCTTCTAACATCAATCATCCAATGTACAAGGTCCTATGCCATTGTATATCGAATTATCTGAGGCATCTTTGCAGAACATCATTCAAAGCTAAGTATCCCAATCAAGTGCAAAATCCTTCTGGGCTTCAAATCATACCTAGATTTCTGTTTTCCTACTTATATTTCACCTCTATATTCTTGTAAATATTGCAGGTTCCCAATACCATTATTCATCACACAGAATCACTTGTAACCCAAATCAAACCTGTTTTTAACCCCAAGTATACACTGTTCCCTCAATCATTTTACAGAAGAGCAGGGACAGAGTGGTTCTTACAATACAGGAAAGTTGGGGACCTTCCACCTGATTAGAACCTCAAATGTCCATGCACAAATGACACCTGGAGAAGTTGTAGGCAGTTATGAAGCACCTGAGAGAGCAAAAGTCATCTTCCATGGCAAACAACCTGGTCAGGATGAAGGAATGTGTCTGAATCTGAATCTCTCTCTTCTTATTGTAGAAAAGGTGGACCAAACCAGGCCTGAGTGGAGAGCTGTTCCCGGGTGCCAATGGTGATATACATTCTACCTTATGAAAGTGTCACAGGAAGCGGGGGCAACCTCCATTTTATGTTACCCTTTGAAGCAACTGTTAGGACAAAGTGGTTGCCAAGGCAGTGACCTCATTCAGTTCCAAAGAATGTGACATACCTCATTTCCTTGGTGATGGAACTCTCTGAACTTGGTATCCAAGAAGCCAGGCACCCAGAGGCAGTCGCAGTCCTAGTCCCAGTTGGCTCACTTGTTTGGATTTACCAAGGACAGAGTCAGTTTTCTTGGTACCTAATGATGTGAGGATGGCCAAATGCCAGGAGAGCTCTGAAGATGGACCTTTCCTGAGAAAACAGGTAGTGGCTAACCACTTTTTCCTGACATCTTCACAGAGTTGGTCAAGGAAACAAGATCTGAGAGAAGACAGGCCATTTCGGGGGAACATAGTATGGCCCACCAGTCAGAGGACACTCTGGATAGTCACAGACCTACTTGGGGGAAGGAGGTGCCTTTGTGGGAGTGGGTGTGGGTTTGTTGTTTTGTCTCATGTTCTCAGAATAGATAGGAAAGGCGGTTTGTTTGGTTTGGAGTGGACAGTTTCTAGTAAGTCATTTGACACGGCGAGTGTTTCTGTTTCTGTGTATCCCACTGTGTCCATTGTTGTAGACATTAGAAAAGAGAATGCATTAATGGATGTGTCCTGTCTAGTATAAATCATACCAAAATTCATCCTGCCCAATATATGAATGGACTGCAGCTTGTCTTATGGATGTGCAACACCTGCTATCTTTCTAAGTTGTTGTTTGCTTCCTGAATTCTGGCCACTCTCCAGAATAGGCTCATGGATTTGTGTCCAAAATATGTACCACCTCCAAGCTCTGTGACATGGCCATGTACTGGATAGCTGAAGAGAATGGCGAGCATCTCAGAAAACTCAGATATCAGTGTGACCAGGAAAGTCTCATTGCAGAAACCCTGCTTTGGGCCTTTTGCTTACTTATTGTTGTGTTGCACTGAATGTCAGGAAGGTCTTTGCCTCAGGCCACTGCTTTGTGAAGCCTGAAGAAAACAGTTTTCAAATGGAAATGAATGGGCCTCACCTGTGGCTCTTTGCTTAATTGCTTTGGAAAGGGATGTGTCTTTATCAGCCTCTTGGGCCTGTGTGTGGCTGTGACTTAGATTCTCAGCATCTGATGGATCTTAAGAATGATCCCATGTGAGCTTCCAAAACCAAAATGGCAAAAAATTTCATTCATTGTGGATGAAGTCTCTTGCCTTCCTCTGTTAGGTTCCTGCACTCCATCAAATGACAATAGGGATTCTTTGGGTCAAATGAGTTCTTCAAAGCCCTGCAGAGGTGCTTGTGTTTTCACATGACTCTAAATCACCTAAAGAATCGATACCTAAAATCAGTAGGCCTCAAATTGGAGAAACACAGAAGTATTAACAGCAGGCTTATTTGTTCACTCCTGGTTCACAGAAACGGTGTCCAGGCTACCCGGACTTTAGACAAATGAGGGGCAAACGAGCTGATTTTGGACACTGTCATTGGCTGCGCCCCTCATGGAAACCTCCAGCCAGAGGTTAAGATGATTGACTATATGGAATAAGATGAGGGCCATGTGGGAGTGTTTTGGTTTTAATTTTGTTCATTTGTGTGGCATTGGAAAAAATGACTGGGTCCAGGTGGGCTTGAACTCTGGTGTGATTCCCCTTAGAGACTGGGTTTTGGAACTGAACTCAGAGAAGCATTGCCATGAATTTTGTTGGGATTTTAAGAGGCCACGCATGAAAGTCGCTCTTGGAAACTGAGACCTAGGCCCCGGGTGGATTTCCACAGAGGCCTGGGAATCTCAGCAAGGATATCACATGATTTTATTCTTAAAGAAATGGCAGCCATAGTTGAGAGTCAAAACACACATGGACCTCACATTGTAGACCTCAATGGGCCTGGCCTAATGTGACCTTTTGTCCACTATTTGGGAAGCCATGCCTGTGAGAGTTCTCCAGAGATTTCATTGAAATGAGCTTCCTCACCATTTAATGTTTGCTGAATGAACTGAAACCCACAGTGCCTCCAACTTCATGCTTGAAAAATGGCTAGATAAATACCATGAAATTTTTGAAATTCCTATGACCAGGTGGCACTGGAGAAACATTGGATGTCCTGTTGCTGATCATGAGTATACCAGACAGTGCCTTGATTTACTGAGTTTCATGAAAATGGTGTAGAACAGAGATGCCAGAAATTTGGAGCCTGCTGCGTAGTGGGTCTAGAGCAGTGGTGGGGAGGTGTTTGATAAAACATCCGTTGTAGGGCCATGTGGATCTACCATTGGATTCCAAATGGCTTGTAACTGACATGGTGCAGCCAGCAGACCCTTATATGTAAAGGCATCTTGTTACATGGAGAGTTTTCAGAGGAATATTAAGAATCAGGTTGATATGGACAAGGGGGCAATGGGGCAAGCTGTGAGAGATAGGAGCCTAGTTGGTGCATTCTCTTGCAGACCCTGACCCACCACACGTGACAGAACTCCCTCCAGCACTGTGTCCCCGGTTAGCTCCTAGTATTTCGTGAAACAAATATCAAACTCACAGTGCAGCAGCAAAAACACCACAAAAAGTGGAAGAGGACCAAATGGCTTCACAGTCCACACGGGGAGACACTTAGTCCCCAATGGCCTCAGTTTACCTACAAAGATAGGATTCAGCACTGCTTCATCTTGTTCATTGGAAAATAAGAAACCATGTCCTCCAGGTCACATAGATGCAGACCCAGCTTTGATGTTCTCACTACAGAGGAAGCCAAATCTCCTGAAAACAACATATATTTCAAGTGTGGAAGCTCAGAGGCAGTTTCTCAAAAAGGTTTTAGGCCAGCAGAGGTCCATGTTTGTGGAGTGTTTACCCTGTCCCTTAGTTTTGGAAACTCCTCTACCACCTCCAAGGTTGTGAACTCCTGAGCATTTTCCATTCCAGATATGTATTCACTGATTTTGTAACTCTTCTCCTCTAATTGTGTCTTACTTGGGGTGAAGGTAATGTCAAGGCATTGTTCTGGATGAGAGCGGGAGGATATTTGTGCAGCATATATTTACATACACATTGGATTCATTTTCCAATTTTCCATTCGAAATACTGAATCCCTGACACTAACCCATACCTAGTAGACTCAGACTATTCATCCTAATATAATGGAGAAAATTAACCCAACACATTAGAAATACAAGTACTTCAGAGGAGACATGTTGTATAGTTGGACTTGACATTTGCATTATATAAGGTAGGAGTTATAAATCTAGTCAAATTTTAATTGAAATATTCTCCATGTGTTTTTAAACTTAACAAATATGTGAATTCTTGTTTCCTTTTTCTGTAGTCTATTCACACATGTATATTTATATGCATATATAGAATCCTACCAGGTATCACAAGTACATTTAGTGAGGTGGCTGTCTTGGCAGATACAAATTGTGAGAAGAGTTCACTCCTCCTAAATGCTGTTGGAAATGAAAATTCAACTTATAGGAGAGCGTCCTAGCAGAACAACATTATACATTAACTCATGTTCAGTAAAATAAATATTTTTGCATTTGTGGATGATACATATTTACTGATGAATTTCGATTGGCATTTATATTGGTAATTTTTAATGTCTGTGAGTTGTGTGTGTGTGTGTGTGTGTGTGTGTGTATAGATATAGATATAGATATACTCTCCAAATTTTTCAAAATATGAAATATATGTGTCTAATATACACTCTCTAAATTCATTCATGTTCATGTATGTGGATTTATAATCAACTTTTCACAAGATGATAATCAGAAATATTCATCCACCTGAAATACATATTTGTTTCCTAGTACTGAAAACTAACTTCAGTGAATGGTGCATACAAATTCTAATTATTCTACAGTAACTGACCCAGTCTAACATCAATGCAAGTAGACTCCTATGGGACATGATATGTAATTTGTCATTCATTTGTATTCGACACTGGTACATTATTGTTTCTTCAGTTTTTGCACATCACAGGATATACATTTCATCCACAAGTTCACAAATTAATAAGCATTTGTTTCAACTTTCACCACTTCTTGCTTCAGAACATATGTATTATCAGGGTTTCTTGACTGGTCTTTTCGTGAGACTTCGTTCCAAACACATTATTTTGAATTTCCATAATCATTTTGAAGCAAAACTCACACACTCTTCATGATAAACCAAAACACAAATATTTCCATTACATATATACGTGGTTGGAATGAATGATTGTATATCAATATACGATTTCCTTTAATTTTTCAGATATCAGTTCAATTCATTATTTAAAGTTCAAAAAATTTATATTTTTTATTCACTGTATGGTCTATTCATGCTTTTTCTCTATGTTCCTAGAAACAGGGTACACCTCTTTGTACCCCCGATTCTCATTTTACATCTTCAATATATTGCTCCCAGAAATGGTGAAAGAAATACTCATGTCACCTCATTATCACAGTAATATTCTGGACAAAAAATGGAAAGGTCACACTTATGATTGTACCAAAGCCTAAATGGAAAGTGAACATGCATTTCTAAAAACATCCATGTCCAGGTTGCCTAATGCTGTCAATTGTCAATCCTATTGGTGACTACATATTTGTTTTTTTCCTAATTTATATATTCAAACTCAACCCTGTTGAAAATGTCTAATTCTATCACTCACTTTATACTTTGCCTGATTTCGTAATGTTTCTATTGATATCTGCTTTTCTACATATTTTCCCCAGTTCAACATAGTGACTGACTCTTCATATGTGCTGACATTTATATTCACTCAACAACCGAAAATCTATTGCTAAAGAACTTTTGGTCCAAATCCTATACTCACTCTTCTTCCTAAACCTACAGACTATCTTCCTAATCCTACTGAATATCCCTTTTTGACTGGATGTTCTCTTCTAAATTCAATCATCCAATGTACAAGGTCCTATGCCATTGTATATCGAATTATCTGAGGCACCTTTGCAGAACATCATTCAAAGCTAAGTATCCCAATCAAGGGCAAAACCCTTCTGGGCTTCAAATCATACCTAGATTTCTGTTTTCCTACTTATATTTCACCTCTATATTCTTGTAAATATTGCAGGTTACCAATACCATTATTCATCACACAGAATCACTCGTAACCCAAATCAAACCTGTTTTTAACCCCAAGTATACACTGTTCCCTCAATCATTTTACAGAAGAGCAGGGACAGAGTGGTTCTTACAATACAGGAAAGTTGGGGACCTTCAACCTGATGAGAACCTCAAATGTCCATGCACAAATAATACCTGAAGAAGTTCTAGGCAGGTATGAAGCACCTGAGAGAGCAAAAGTCATCTTCCATGGCAAACAACCTGGTCAGGATGAAGGGATGTGTCTGATTCTGCCTCTCTCTCTTCTTATTGTACAGAAGATGGACCAAACCAGGGCTGAGTGGAGAGCTGTTCCCGGGTGCCAATGGTGACATACATTCTACCTTATGAAAGTGTCACAGGAAGTTCTGGCAACCTCCATCTTATGTTACCCTTGGAAGCAACTGTTAGGACAAAGTGGTTGCCAAGGCAGTGACCTCATTCAGTTCCAAAGAATGTGAAATACCTCATTTCCTTGGTGATGGAACTCTCTGAACTTGGTATCCAAGAAGCCAGACACCCAGAGGCAGTCCCAGTCCCAGTCCCAGTGGGCTCACTTGTTTGGATTTACCAAGGACAGAGTCAGTTTTCTTGGTACCTAATGATGTGAGGATTGTCAAATGCCAGCAGAGCTCTGAAGATGGACCTTTCCTGAGAAAACAGGTAGTGGCTAACCACTTTTTCCTGACATCTTCACAGAGTTGGTCAAGGAATCAAGATCTGAGAGAAGACAGGCCATTTCGGGGGAACATAGTATGGCCCACCAGTCAGAGGACACTCCGGATAGTCACAGACGTACTTGGGGGAAGGAGGTGCCTTTGTGGGAGTGGGTGCGGGTTTGTTGTTTTGTCTCATGTTCTGAGAAGAGATAGAAAAGGCGGTTTGTTTGGTTTGGAGTGGACAGTTTCTAGTAAGTCATTTGACATGGCGAGTGTTTCTCTTTCTGTGTATCCCACTGTGTCCGTTGTTGTAGACATTAGAAAAGAGAATGCATTAATGGATGTGTCCTGTCTAGTATAAATCTTCCCATAATTCATCCTGCCCAATATATGAATGGACTGCAGCTTGTCTTATCAATGTGCAACACCTGCTATCTTTCTAAGTTGTTGTTTTCTTCCTGAATTCTGGCCACTCTCCAGAATAGGCTCATGGATTTGTGTCCAAAATATGTACCACCTCCAAGCTCTGTGACATGGCCATGTACTGGATAGCTGAAGAGAATGGCGAGCATCTCAAAAAACTCAGATATCAGTGTGACCAGGAAAGTCTCAGTGCAGAAACCCTGCTTTGGGCCTTTTGCTTACTTATTGTTGTGTTGCACTGAATGTCAGGAAGGTCTTTGCCTCAGGCCACCCCTTTGTGAAGCCTGAAGAAAACAGTTTTCAAATGGAAATGAATGGGCCTCACCTGTGGCTCTTTATCAGCCTCTTGGACCTGTGTGTGGCTGTGACTTAGATTCTCAGCACCTGATGGATCTTAAGAATGATCCCACGTGAGCTTCCAAAACCAAAATGGCAAAAAATATCATTCATTGTGGATGAAGTCTCTTGCCTTCCTCTGTTAGGTTCCTGCACTCCATCAAATGACAATAGGGATTCTTTGGGTCAAATGAGTTCTTCAAAGCCCTGCAGAGGTGCTTGTGTTTTCGCATGACTCTAAATCACCTAAAGAATCGATACCTAAAATCAGTAGGCCTCAAATTGGAGAAACAAAGAAGTATTAATGGCAGGCTTATTTGTTCGCTCCTGTTTCAGAGAAACGGTGTCCAGGCTACCCACTTTAGGCAAATGAGGGGCAAACGAGCTGATTTTGGACACTGTCTTGGGCTGCGCCCCTCATGGAAACCTCCAGCCAGAGGTTAAGATGATTGACTATATGGAATAAGATGAAGGCCATGTGGGAGTGTTTTGGTTTTAATTTTGGTCATTTGTGTTGCATTGGAAAAAATGACTGGGTCAAGGTGGGCTTGAACTCTGGTGTGATTCCCCTTAGAGACTGGGTTTTGGAACTGAACTCAGAGAAGCATTGCCATGAATTTAGTTGGGATTTTAAGAGGCCACGCATGAAAGTCGCTCTTGGAAACTGAGACCTAGGCCCCGGGTGGATTTCCACAGAGGCCTGGGAATCTCAGCAAGGATATCACATGATTTTATTCTTAAAGAAATGGCAGCCATAGTTGAGAGTCAAAACACACATGGACCTCACATTGTAGACCTCAATGGGCCTGGCCTAATGTGAACTTTTGTCCACTCTTTGGGAAGCCGTGCCTGTGAGAGTTCTCCAGAGATTTCATTGAAATGAGCTTCCTCACCATTTAATGTTTGCTGAATGAACTGAAACCCACAGTGCCTCCAACTTCATGGTTGAAAAATGGCTAGATAAATACCATGAAATTTTTGAAATTTCTATGACCAGGTGGCACTGGAGAAACATTGGATGTCCTGTTGCTGATCATGAGTATACCAGACAGTGCCTTGATTTACTGAGTTTCATGAAAATGGTGTAGAACAGAGATGCCAGAAATTTGAAGCCTGCTGACTAGTGGGTCTAGAGCAGTGGTGGGGAGGTGTTTGATAAAACATCCGTGGTAGGGCCATGTGGATCTACCATTGGATTCCAAATGGCTTGTAACTGACATGGTGCAGCCAACAGACCCTTATATGTAAAGGCATCTTGTTATATGGAGAGTTTTCAGAGGAAAATTAAGAATCAGGTTGATATGGACAAGGGGGCAATGGGGCAAGCTGTGAGAGATAGGAGCCTAGTTGGTGCATTCTCTTGCAGACCCTGACCCACCACACGTGACAGAACTCCCTCCAGCACTGTGTCCCAGTTTAGCTCCTAGTATTTCGTGAAACAAATACCAAACTCACAGTGCAGCAGCAAAAACACCACAAAAGTGGAAGAGGACCAAATGGCTTCACAGTCCACACGGGGAGACACTTAGTCCCCAGTGGCCTCAGTTTACCTACAAAGAGAGGATTCAGCACTGCTTCATCTTGTTCATTGGAAAATAAGAAACCATGTCCTCCAGGTCACATAGATGCAGACCCAGCCTTGATGGTCTCACTACAGCGAAGCCAAATCTCCTGAAAACTACATATATTTCAAGTGTGGAAGCTCAGAGGCAGTTTCTCAAAAAGTTTTTAGGCCAGCAGAGCTCCATGTTTGTGGAGTGTTTACCCTGTCCCTTAGTTTTGGAAACTCCTCTACCACCTCCAAGGTTGTGAACTCCTGAGCATTTTCCATTCCAGATATGTATTCACTGATTTTGTAACTCTTCTCCTCTAATTGTGTCTTACTTGGGGTGAAGGTAATGTCAAGGCATTGTTGTGGATGAGAGCGGGAGGATATTTGTGCAGCATATTTTTACATACACATTGGATTCATTTTCCAAATTTCCATTCGAAGTACTGAATCCCTGACACTAACCCATACCTAGTAGACTCAGACTATTCATCCTAATATAATGGAGAAAATTAGCCCAACACATTAGAAATACAAGTACTTCAGAGGAGACATGTTGTATAGTTGGACTTGACATTTGCATTATATAAGGTAGGAGTTATAAATCTAGTCAAATTTATTTGAAATATTCTCCATGTGTTTTTAAGCTTAACAAATATGTGAATTCTTATTTCCCTTTTCTGTAGCCTATTCACACATGTATATTTATATGCATATATAGAATCCTACCAGGTATCACACGTACATTTTTGTGAGGTGGCTGCCTTGGCAGATACAAATTGTGAGAAGAGTTCACTCCTCCTAAATGCTGTTGGAAATGAAAATTCAACCTATAGGAGAGCGTCCTAGTAGAACAACATTATACATTAACTCATGTTCAGTAAAATAAATATTTTTGCATTTGTGGATGATACATATTTACTGATGAATTTCGATTGGCATTTATATTGGTACTTTTTAATGTCTGTGAGTGTTGTGTGTGTGTGTGTGTGTATACAGATATAGATATAGATATACTCTGCAAATTTTTCAAAATATGAAATATATGTGTCTAATATACACTCTCTAAATTCATTCATGTTCATGTATGTGGATTTATAATCCACTTTTCACAAGATTATAATCAGAAATATTCATCCACCTGAAATACATATTTGTTTCCTAGTACTGAAAACTAACTTCAGTGAATGGTGCATACAAATCCTAATTATTCTACAGTAACTGACCCAGTCTAACATCAATGCAAGTAGACTCCTATGGGACATGATATGTAATTTGTCATTCATTTGTATTCGACACTGGTACATTATTGTTTCTTCAGTTTTTGCACATCACAGGATATACATTTCATCCACAAGTTCACAAATTAATAAGCATTTGTTTCAACTTTAACCACTTCTTGCTTCAGAACACATGTATTGTCAGGGTATTCTTGACTGGTCTTTTCATGAGACTTCTTTCCAAACACATTATTTTGAATTTCCATAATCATTTTGAAGCAAAACTCACACACTCTTTATGATAAATCTAAACACAAATATTTCCATTACATATATACCTGGTTGGAATGAATGATTGTATATCAATATACGATTTCCTTTAATTTTTCAGATATCAGTTCAATTCATTATTTAAAGTTCAAAAAAGTTATATTATTTATTCACAGTATGGTCTATTCATGCTTTTTCTCTATGTTCCTAGAAACAGGGTACACCTCTTTGTACCCCCGATTCTCATTTTACATCTTCAATATATTGCTCCCAGAAATGGTGAAAGAAATACTCATGTCACCTCATTATCACAGTAATATTCTGGACAAAAAATGGAAAGGTCACACTTATGATTGTACCAAAGCCTAAATGGAAAGTGAACATGGATTTCTAAAAACATCCATGTCCAGGTTGCCTAATGCTGTCAATTGTCAATCCTATTGGTGACTACATATTTGTTTTTTTCCTAATTTATATATTCAAACTCAACCCTGTTGAAAATGTCTAATTCTATCACTCACTTTATACTTTGCCTGATTTCATAATGTTTCTATTGATATCTGCTTTTCTACATATTTTCCCCAGTTCAACATAGTGACTGACTCTTCATATGTGCTGACATTTACATTCACTCAACAACCGAAAGTCTATTGCTAAAGAACTTTTGGTCCAAATCCTATACTCACTCTTCTTCCTAAACCTACCGACTATCTTCCTAATCCTACTGAATATCCCTTTTTGACTGGATGTTCTCTTCTAAATTCAATCATCCAATGTACAAGGTCCTATGCCATTGTATATGGAATTATCTGAGGCATCTTTGCAGAACATCATTCAAAGCTAAGTATCCCAATCAAGGGCAAAACCCTTCTGGGCTTCAAATCATACCTAGATTTCTGTTTTCCTACTTATATTTCACCTCTATATTCTTGTAAATATTGCAGGTTCCCAATACCATTATTCATCACACAGAATCACTCGTAATCCAAATCAAACCTGTTTTTAACCCCAAGTATACACTGTTCCCTCAATCATTTTACAGAAGAGCAGAGACAGAGTGGTTCTTACAATACAGGAAAGTTGGGGACCTTCCACCTGATGAGAACCTCAAATGTCCATGCACAAATGGTACCTGGAGAAGTTGTAGGCAGGTATGAAGCACCTGAGAGAGCAAAAGTCATCTTCCATGGCAAACAACCTGGTCAGGATGAAGGGATGTGTCTGAATCTGCCTCTCTCTCTTCTTATTGTACAGAAGATGGACCAAACCAGGGCTGAGTGGAGAGCTGTTCCCGGGTGCCAATGGTGACATACATTCTACCTTATGAAAGTGTCACAGGAAGTTCTGGCAACCTCCATCTTATGTTACCCTTGGAAGCAACTGTTAGGACAAAGTGGTTGCCAAGGCAGTGACCTCATTCAGTTCCAAAGAATGTGAAATACCTCATTTCCTTGGTGATGGAACTCTCTGAACTTGGTATCCAAGAAGCCAGACACCCAGAGGCAGTCCCAGTCCCAGTCCCAGTGGGCTCACTTGTTTGGATTTACCAAGGACAGAGTCAGTTTTCTTGGTACCTAATGATGTGAGGATGGCCAAATGCCAGGAGAGCTCTGAAGATGGACCTTTCCTGAGAAAACAGGTAGTGGCTAACCACTTTTTCCTGACATCTTCACAGAGTTGGTCAAGGAATCAAGATCTGAGAGAAGACAGGCCATTTCGGGGGAACATAGTATGGCCCACCAGTCAGAGGACACTCCGGATAGTCACAGACGTACTTGGGGGAAGGAGGTGCCTTTGTGGGAGTGGGTGTGGGTTTGTTGTTTTGTCTCATTTCTGAGAATAGATAGAAAAGGCGGTTTGTTTGGTTTGGAGTGGACAGTTTCTAGTAAGTCATTTGACATGGCGAGTGTTTCTCTTTCTGTGTATCCCACTGTGTCCGTTGTTGTAGACATTAGAAAAGAGAATGCATTAATGGATGTGTCCTGTCTAGTATAAATCTTCCCATAATTCATCCTGCCCAATATATGAATGGACTGCAGCTTGTCTTATCAATGTGCAACACCTGCTATCTTTCTAAGTTGTTGTTTTCTTCCTGAATTCTGGCCACTCTCCAGAATAGGCTCATGGATTTGTGTCCAAAATATGTACCACCTCCAAGCTCTGTGACATGGCCATGTACTGGATAGCTGAAGAGAATGGCG
Organism: Callospermophilus lateralis; assembly: GCF_048772815.1. Taxonomy (NCBI): domain Eukaryota; kingdom Metazoa; phylum Chordata; class Mammalia; order Rodentia; family Sciuridae; genus Callospermophilus; species Callospermophilus lateralis. Next base: position 287,843 of record NW_027512609.1, read on the forward strand.
AGCATCTCAAAAAACTCAGATATCAGTGTGACCAGGAAAGTCTCAGTGCAGAAACCCTGCTTTGGGCCTTTTGCTTACTTATTGTTGTGTTGCACTGAATGTCAGGAAGGTCTTTGCCTCAGGCCACCCCTTTGTGAAGCCTGAAGAAAACAGTTTTCAAATGGAAATGAATGGGCCTCACCTGTGGCTCTTTATCAGCCTCTTGGACCTGTGTGTGGCTGTGACTTAGATTCTCAGCACCTGATGGATCTTAAGAATGATCCCACGTGAGCTTCCAAAACCAAAATGGCAAAAAATATCATTCATTGTGGATGAAGTCTCTTGCCTTCCTCTGTTAGGTTCCTGCACTCCATCAAATGACAATAGGGATTCTTTGGGTCAAATGAGTTCTTCAAAGCCCTGCAGAGGTGCTTGTGTTTTCGCATGACTCTAAATCACCTAAAGAATCGATACCTAAAATCAGTAGGCCTCAAATTGGAGAAACAAAGAAGTATTAACGGCAGACTTATTTGTTCGCTCCTGTTTCAGAGAAACGGTGTCCAGGCTACCCTGACTTTAGGCAAATGAGGGGCAAACGAGCTGATTTTGGACACTGTCTTGGGCTGCGCCCCTCATGGAAACCTCCAGCCAGAGGTTAAGATGATTGACTATATGGAATAAGATGAAGGCCATGTGGGAGTGTTTTGGTTTTAATTTTGTTCATTTGTGTTGCATTGGAAAAAATGACTGGGTCCAGGTGGGCTTGAACTCTGGTGTGATTCCCCTTAGAGACTGGGTTTTGGAACTGAACTCAGAGAAGCATTGCCATGAATTTTGTTGGGATTTTAAGAGGCCACGCATGAAAGTCGCTCTTGGAAACTGAGACCTAGGCCCCGGGTGGATTTCCACAGAGGCCTGGGAATCTCAGCAAGGATATCACATGATTTTATTCTTAAAGAAATGGCAGCCATAGTTGAGAGTCAAAACACACATGGACCTCACATTGTAGACCTCAATGGGCCTGGCCTAATGTGACCTTTTGTTCACTCTTTGGGAAGCCGTGCCTGTGAGAGTTCTCCAGAGATTTCATTGAAATGAGCTTCCTCACCATTTAATGTTTGCTGAATGAACTGAAACCCACAGTGCCTCCAACTTCATGGTTGAAAAATGGCTAGATAAATACCATGAAATTTTTGAAATTCCTATGACCAGGTGGCACTGGAGAAACATTGCATGTCCTGTTGCTGATCATGAGTATACCAGACAGTGCCTTGATTTACTGAGTTTCATGAAAATGGTGTAGAACAGAGATGCCAGAAATTTGGAGCCTGCTGACTAGTGGGTCTAGAGCAGTGGTGGGGAGGTGTTTGCTAAAACATCCGTGGTAGGGCCATGTGGATCTACCATTGGATTCCAAATGGCTTGTAACTGACATGGTGCAGCCAACAGACCCTTATATGTAAAGGCATCTTGTTATATGGAGAGTTTTCAGAGGAAAATTAAGAATCAGGTTGATATGGACAAGGGGGCAATGGGGCAAGCTGTGAGAGATAGGAGCCTAGTTGGTGCATTCTCTTGCAGACCCTGACCCACCACACGTGACAGAACTCCCTCCAGCACTGTGTCCCAGTTTAGCTCCTAGTATTTCGTGAAACAAATACCAAACTCACAGTGCAGCAGCAAAAACACCACAAAAAGTGGAAGAGGACCAAATGGCTTCACAGTCCACACGGGGAGACACTTAGTCCCCAGTGGCCTCAGTTTTCCTACAAAGAGAGGATTCAGCACTGCTTCATCTTGTTCATTGGAAAATAAGAAACCATGTCCTCCAGGTCACATAGATGCAGACCCAGCCTTGATGGTCTCACTACAGAGGAAGCCAAATCTCCTGAAAACTACATATATTTCAAGTGTGGAAGCTCAGAGGCAGTTTCTCAAAAAGTTTTTAGGCCAGCAGAGCTCCATGTTTGTGGAGTGTTTACCCTGTCCCTTAGTTTTGGAAACTCCTCTACCACCTCCAAGGTTGTGAACTCCTGAGCATTTTCCATTCCAGATATGTATTCACTGATTTTTTAACTCTTCTCCTCTAATTGTGTCTTACTTGGGGTGAAGGTAATGTCAAGGCATTGTTCTGGATGAGAGCGGGAGGATATTTGTGCAGCATATTTTTACATACACATTGGATTCATTTTCCAAATTTCCATTCGAAGTACTGAATCCCTGACACTAACCCATACCTAGTAGACTCAGACTATTCATCCTAATATAATGGAGAAAATTAGCCCAACACATTAGAAATACAAGTACTTCAGAGGAGACATGTTGTATAGTTGGACTTGACATTTGCATTATATAAGGTAGGAGTTATAAATCTAGTCAAATTTATTTGAAATATTCTCCATGTGTTTTTAAGCTTAACAAATATGTGAATTCTTATTTCCCTTTTCTGTAGCCTATTCACACATGTATATTTATATGCATATATAGAATCCTACCAGGTATCACACGTACATTTTTGTGAGGTGGCTGCCTTGGCAGATACAAATTGTGAGAAGAGTTCACTCCTCCTAAATGCTGTTGGAAATGAAAATTCAACCTATAGGAGAGCGTCCTAGTAGAACAACATTATACATTAACTCATGTTCAGTAAAATAAATATTTTTGCATTTGTGGATGATACATATTTACTGATGAATTTCGATTGGCATTTATATTGGTACTTTTTAATGTCTGTGAGTGTTGTGTGTGTGTGTGTGTATATACAGATATAGATATAGATATACTCTGCAAATTTTTCAAAATATGAAATATATGTGTCTAATATACACTCTCTAAATTCATTCATGTTCATGTATGTGGATTTATAATCCACTTTTCACAAGATTATAATCAGAAATATTCATCCACCTGAAATACATATTTGTTTCCTAGTACTGAAAACTAACTTCAGTGAATGGTGCATACAAATCCTAATTATTCTACAGTAACTGACCCAGTCTAACATCAATGCAAGTAGACTCCTATGGGACATGATATGTAATTTGTCATTCATTTGTATTCGACACTGGTACATTATTGTTTCTTCAGTTTTTGCACATCACAGGATATACATTTCATCCACAAGTTCACAAATTAATAAGCATTTGTTTCAACTTTAACCACTTCTTGCTTCAGAACACATGTATTGTCAGGGTATTCTTGACTGGTCTTTTCATGAGACTTCTTTCCAAACACATTATTTTGAATTTCCATAATCATTTTGAAGCAAAACTCACACACTCTTTATGATAAACCTAAACACAAATATTTCCATTACATATATACCTGGTTGGAATGAATGATTGTATATCAATATACGATTTCCTTTAATTTTTCAGATATCAGTTCAATTCATTATTTAAAGTTCAAAAAAGTTATATTATTTATTCACAGTATGGTCTATTCATGCTTTTTCTCTATGTTCCTAGAAACAGGGTACACCTCTTTGTACCCCCGATTCTCATTTTACATCTTCAATATATTGCTCCCAGAAATGGTGAAAGAAATACTCATGTCACCTCATTATCACAGTAATATTCTGGACAAAAAATGGAAAGGTCACACTTATGATTGTACCAAAGCCTAAATGGAAAGTGAACATGGATTTCTAAAAACATCCATGTCCAGGTTGCCTAATGCTGTCAATTGTCAATCCTATTGGTGACTACATATTTGTTTTTTTCCTAATTTATATATTCAAACTCAACCCTGTTGAAAATGTCTAATTCTATCACTCACTTTATACTTTGCCTGATTTCGTAATGTTTCTATTGATATCTGCTTTTCTACATATTTTCCCCAGTTCAACATAGTGACTGACTCTTCATATGTGCTGACATTTACATTCACTCAACAACCGAAAGTCTATTGCTAAAGAACTTTTGGTCCAAATCCTATACTCACTCTTCTTCCTAAACCTACCGACTATCTTCCTAATCCTACTGAATATCCCTTTTTGACTGGATGTTCTCTTCTAAATTCAATCATCCAATGTACAAGGTCCTATGCCATTGTATATGGAATTATCTGAGGCATCTTTGCAGAACATCATTCAAAGCTAAGTATCCCAATCAAGGGCAAAACCCTTCTGGGCTTCAAATCATACCTAGATTTCTGTTTTCCTACTTATATTTCACCTCTATATTCTTGTAAATATTGCAGGTTCCCAATACCATTATTCATCACACAGAATCACTCGTAATCCAAATCAAACCTGTTTTTAACCCCAAGTATACACTGTTCCCTCAATCATTTTACAGAAGAGCAGAGACAGAGTGGTTCTTACAATACAGGAAAGTTGGGGACCTTCAACCTGATGAGAACCTCAAATGTCCATGCACAAATGGTACCTGGAGAAGTTGTAGGCAGGTATGAAGCACCTGAGAGAGCAAAAGTCATCTTCCATGGCAAACAACCTGGTCAGGATGAAGGGATGTGTCTGAATCTGCCTCTCTCTCTTCTTATTGTACAGAAGATGGACCAAACCAGGGCTGAGTGGAGAGCTGTTCCCGGGTGCCAATGGTGACATACATTCTACCTTATGAAAGTGTCACAGGAAGTTCTGGCAACCTCCATCTTATGTTACCCTTGGAAGCAACTGTTAGGACAAAGTGGTTGCCAAGGCAGTGACCTCATTCAGTTCCAAAGAATGTGAAATACCTCATTTCCTTGGTGATGGAACTCTCTGAACTTGGTATCCAAGAAGCCAGACACCCAGAGGCAGTCCCAGTCCCAGTCCCAGTGGGCTCACTTGTTTGGATTTACCAAGGACAGAGTCAGTTTTCTTGGTACCTAATGATGTGAGGATGGCCAAATGCCAGGAGAGCTCTGAAGATGGACCTTTCCTGAGAAAACAGGTAGTGGCTAACCACTTTTTCCTGACATCTTCACAGAGTTGGTCAAGGAATCAAGATCTGAGAGAAGACAGGCCATTTCGGGGGAACATAGTATGGCCCACCAGTCAGAGGACACTCCGGATAGTCACAGACGTACTTGGGGGAAGGAGGTGCCTTTGTGGGAGTGGGTGCGGGTTTGTTGTTTTGTCTCATGTTCTGAGAAGAGATAGAAAAGGCGGTTTGTTTGGTTTGGAGTGGACAGTTTCTAGTAAGTCATTTGACATGGCGAGTGTTTCTCTTTCTGTGTATCCCACTGTGTCCGTTGTTGTAGACATTAGAAAAGAGAATGCATTAATGGATGTGTCCTGTCTAGTATAAATCTTCCCATAATTCATCCTGCCCAATATATGAATGGACTGCAGCTTGTCTTATCAATGTGCAACACCTGCTATCTTTCTAAGTTGTTGTTTTCTTCCTGAATTCTGGCCACTCTCCAGAATAGGCTCATGGATTTGTGTCCAAAATATGTACCACCTCCAAGCTCTGTGACATGGCCATGTACTGGATAGCTGAAGAGAATGGCGAGCATCTCAAAAAACTCAGATATCAGTGTGACCAGGAAAGTCTCAGTGCAGAAACCCTGCTTTGGGCCTTTTGCTTACTTATTGTTGTGTTGCACTGAATGTCAGGAAGGTCTTTGCCTCAGGCCACCCCTTTGTGAAGCCTGAAGAAAACAGTTTTCAAATGGAAATGAATGGGCCTCACCTGTGGCTCTTTATCAGCCTCTTGGACCTGTGTGTGGCTGTGACTTAGATTCTCAGCACCTGATGGATCTTAAGAATGATCCCACGTGAGCTTCCAAAACCAAAATGGCAAAAAATATCATTCATTGTGGATGAAGTCTCTTGCCTTCCTCTGTTAGGTTCCTGCACTCCATCAAATGACAATAGGGATTCTTTGGGTCAAATGAGTTCTTCAAAGCCCTGCAGAGGTGCTTGTGTTTTCGCATGACTCTAAATCACCTAAAGAATCGATACCTAAAATCAGCAGGCCTCAAATTGGAGAAACAAAGAAGTATTAACGGCAGGCTTATTTGTTCGCTCCTGTTTCAGAGAAACGGTGTCCAGGCTACCCTGACTTTAGGCAAATGAGGGGCAAACGAGCTGATTTTGGACACTGTCTTGGGCTGCGCCCCTCATGGAAACCTCCAGCCAGAGGTTAAGATGATTGACTATATGGAATAAGATGAAGGCCATGTGGGAGTGTTTTGGTTTTAATTTTGGTCATTTGTGTTGCATTGGAAAAAATGACTGGGTCCACGTGGGCTTGAACTCTGGTGTGATTCCCCTTAGAGACTGGGTTTTGGAACTGAACTCAGAGAAGCATTGCCATGAATTTTGTTGGGATTTTAAGAGGCCACGCATGAAAGTCGCTCGTGGAAACTGAGACCTAGGCCCCGGGTGGATTTCCACAGAGGCCTGGGAATCTCAGCAAGGATATTACATGATTTTATTCTTAAAGAAATGGCAGCCATAGTTGAGAGTCAAAACACACATGGACCTCACATTGTAGACCTCAATGGGCCTGGCCTAATGTGACCTTTTGTTCACTCTTTGGGAAGCCGTGCCTGTGAGAGTTCTCCAGAGATTTCATTGAAATGAGCTTCCTCACCATTTAATGTTTGCTGAATGAACTGAAACCCACAGTGCCTCCAACTTCATGGTTGAAAAATGGCTAGATAAATACCATGAAATTTTTGAAATTCCTATGACCAGGTGGCACTGGAGAAACATTGGATGTCCTGTTGCTGATCATGAGTATACCAGACAGTGCCTTGATTTACTGAGTTTCATGAAAATGGTGTAGAACAGAGATGCCAGATATTTGGAGCCTGCTGACTAGTGGGTCTAGAGCAGTGGTGGGGAGGTGTTTGCTAAAACATCCGTGGTAGGGCCATGTGGATCTACCATTGGATTCCAAATGGCTTGTAACTGACATGGTGCAGCCAACAGACCCTTATATGTAAAGGCATCTTGTTATATGGAGAGTTTTCAGAGGAAAATTAAGAATCAGGTTGATATGGACAAGGGGGCAATGGGGCAAGCTGTGAGAGATAGGAGCCTAGTTGGTGCATTCTCTTGCAGACCCTGACCCACCACACGTGACAGAACTCCCTCCAGCACTGTGTCCCAGTTTAGCTCCTAGTATTTCGTGAAACAAATACCAAACTCACAGTGCAGCAGCAAAAACACCACAAAAAGTGGAAGAGGACCAAATGGCTTCACAGTCCACACGGGGAGACACTTAGTCCCCAGTGGCCTCAGTTTTCCTACAAAGAGAGGATTCAGCACTGCTTCATCTTGTTCATTGGAAAATAAGAAACCATGTCCTCCAGGTCACATAGATGCAGACCCAGCCTTGATGGTCTCACTACAGAGGAAGCCAAATCTCCTGAAAACTACATATATTTCAAGTGTGGAAGCTCAGAGGCAGTTTCTCAAAAAGTTTTTAGGCCAGCAGAGCTCCATGTTTGTGGAGTGTTTACCCTGTCCCTTAGTTTTGGAAACTCCTCTACCACCTCCAAGGTTGTGAACTCCTGAGCATTTTCCATTCCAGATATGTATTCACTGATTTTTTAACTCTTCTCCTCTAATTGTGTCTTACTTGGGGTGAAGGTAATGTCAAGGCATTGTTCTGGATGAGAGCGGGAGGATATTTGTGCAGCATATTTTTACATACACATTGGATTCATTTTCCAAATTTCCATTCGAAGTACTGAATCCCTGACACTAACCCATACCTAGTAGACTCAGACTATTCATCCTAATATAATGGAGAAAATTAGCCCAACACATTAGAAATACAAGTACTTCAGAGGAGACATGTTGTATAGTTGGACTTGACATTTGCATTATATAAGGTAGGAGTTATAAATCTAGTCAAATTTATTTGAAATATTCTCCATGTGTTTTTAAGCTTAACAAATATGTGAATTCTTATTTCCCTTTTCTGTAGCCTATTCACACATGTATATTTATATGCATATATAGAATCCTACCAGGTATCACACGTACATTTTTGTGAGGTGGCTGCCTTGGCAGATACAAATTGTGAGAAGAGTTCACTCCTCCTAAATGCTGTTGGAAATGAAAATTCAACCTATAGGAGAGCGTCCTAGTAGAACAACATTATACATTAACTCATGTTCAGTAAAATAAATATTTTTGCATTTGTGGATGATACATATTTACTGATGAATTTCGATTGGCATTTATATTGGTACTTTTTAATGTCTGTGAGTGTTGTGTGTGTGTGTGTGTATATACAGATATAGATATAGATATACTCTGCAAATTTTTCAAAATATGAAATATATGTGTCTAATATACACTCTCTAAATTCATTCATGTTCATGTATGTGGATTTATAATCCACTTTTCACAAGATTATAATCAGAAATATTCATCCACCTGAAATACATATTTGTTTCCTAGTACTGAAAACTAACTTCAGTGAATGGTGCATACAAATCCTAATTATTCTACAGTAACTGACCCAGTCTAACATCAATGCAAGTAGACTCCTATGGGACATGATATGTAATTTGTCATTCATTTGTATTCGACACTGGTACATTATTGTTTCTTCAGTTTTTGCACATCACAGGATATACATTTCATCCACAAGTTCACAAATTAATAAGCATTTGTTTCAACTTTAACCACTTCTTGCTTCAGAACACATGTATTGTCAGGGTATTCTTGACTGGTCTTTTCATGAGACTTCTTTCCAAACACATTATTTTGAATTTCCATAATCATTTTGAAGCAAAACTCACACACTCTTTATGATAAACCTAAACACAAATATTTCCATTACATATATACCTGGTTGGAATGAATGATTGTATATCAATATACGATTTCCTTTAATTTTTCAGATATCAGTTCAATTCATTATTTAAAGTTCAAAAAAGTTATATTATTTATTCACAGTATGGTCTATTCATGCTTTTTCTCTATGTTCCTAGAAACAGGGTACACCTCTTTGTACCCCCGATTCTCATTTTACATCTTCAATATATTGCTCCCAGAAATGGTGAAAGAAATACTCATGTCACCTCATTATCACAGTAATATTCTGGACAAAAAATGGAAAGGTCACACTTATGATTGTACCAAAGCCTAAATGGAAAGTGAACATGGATTTCTAAAAACATCCATGTCCAGGTTGCCTAATGCTGTCAATTGTCAATCCTATTGGTGACTACATATTTGTTTTTTTCCTAATTTATATATTCAAACTCAACCCTGTTGAAAATGTCTAATTCTATCACTCACTTTATACTTTGCCTGATTTCGTAATGTTTCTATTGATATCTGCTTTTCTACATATTTTCCCCAGTTCAACATAGTGACTGACTCTTCATATGTGCTGACATTTACATTCACTCAACAACCGAAAGTCTATTGCTAAAGAACTTTTGGTCCAAATCCTATACTCACTCTTCTTCCTAAACCTACCGACTATCTTCCTAATCCTACTGAATATCCCTTTTTGACTGGATGTTCTCTTCTAAATTCAATCATCCAATGTACAAGGTCCTATGCCATTGTATATGGAATTATCTGAGGCATCTTTGCAGAACATCATTCAAAGCTAAGTATCCCAATCAAGGGCAAAACCCTTCTGGGCTTCAAATCATACCTAGATTTCTGTTTTCCTACTTATATTTCACCTCTATATTCTTGTAAATATTGCAGGTTCCCAATACCATTATTCATCACACAGAATCACTCGTAATCCAAATCAAACCTGTTTTTAACCCCAAGTATACACTGTTCCCTCAATCATTTTACAGAAGAGCAGAGACAGAGTGGTTCTTACAATACAGGAAAGTTGGGGACCTTCAACCTGATGAGAACCTCAAATGTCCATGCACAAATGGTACCTGGAGAAGTTGTAGGCAGGTATGAAGCACCTGAGAGAGCAAAAGTCATCTTCCATGGCAAACAACCTGGTCAGGATGAAGGGATGTGTCTGATTCTGCCTCTCTCTCTTCTTATTGTACAGAAGATGGACCAAACCAGGGCTGAGTGGAGAGCTGTTCCCGGGTGCCAATGGTGACATACATTCTACCTTATGAAAGTGTCACAGGAAGTTCTGGCAACCTCCATCTTATGTTACCCTTGGAAGCAACTGTTAGGACAAAGTGGTTGCCAAGGCAGTGACCTCATTCAGTTCCAAAGAATGTGAAATACCTCATTTCCTTGGTGATGGAACTCTCTGAACTTGGTATCCAAGAAGCCAGACACCCAGAGGCAGTCCCAGTCCCAGTCCCAGTGGGCTCACTTGTTTGGATTTACCAAGGACAGAGTCAGTTTTCTTGGTACCTAATGATGTGAGGATTGTCAAATGCCAGCAGAGCTCTGAAGATGGACCTTTCCTGAGAAAACAGGTAGTGGCTAACCACTTTTTCCTGACATCTTCACAGAGTTGGTCAAGGAATCAAGATCTGAGAGAAGACAGGCCATTTCGGGGGAACATAGTATGGCCCACCAGTCAGAGGACACTCCGGATAGTCACAGACGTACTTGGGGGAAGGAGGTGCCTTTGTGGGAGTGGGTGCGGGTTTGTTGTTTTGTCTCATGTTCTGAGAAGAGATAGAAAAGGCGGTTTGTTTGGTTTGGAGTGGACAGTTTCTAGTAAGTCATTTGACATGGCGAGTGTTTCTCTTTCTGTGTATCCCACTGTGTCCGTTGTTGTAGACATTAGAAAAGAGAATGCATTAATGGATGTGTCCTGTCTAGTATAAATCTTCCCATAATTCATCCTGCCCAATATATGAATGGACTGCAGCTTGTCTTATCAATGTGCAACACCTGCTATCTTTCTAAGTTGTTGTTTTCTTCCTGAATTCTGGCCACTCTCCAAAATAGGCTCATGGATTTGTGTCCAAAATATGTACCACCTCCAAGCTCTGTGACATGGCCATGTACTGGATAGCTGAAGAGAATGGCGAGCATCTCAAAAAACTCAGATATCAGTGTGACCAGGAAAGTATCAGTGCAGAAACCCTGCTTTGGGCCTTTTGCTTACTTATTGTTGTGTTGCACTGAATGTCAGGAAGGTCTTTGCCTCAGGCCACCCCTTTGTGAAGCCTGAAGAAAACAGTTTTCAAATGGAAATGAATGGGCCTCACCTGTGGCTCTTTATCAGCCTCTTGGACCTGTGTGTGGCTGTGACTTAGATTCTCAGCACCTGATGGATCTTAAGAAAGATCCCACGTGAGCTTCCAAAACCAAAATGGCAAAAAATATCATTCATTGTGGATGAAGTCTCTTGCCTTCCTCTGTTAGGTTCCTGCACTCCATCAAATGAAAATAGGGATTCTTTGGGTCAAATGAGTTCTTCAAAGCCCTGCAGAGGTGCTTGTGTTTTCGCATGACTCTAAATCACCTAAGGAATCGATACCTAAAATCAGTAGGCCTCAAATTGGAGAAACAAAGAAGTATTAACGGCAGGCTTATTTGTTCGCTCCTGTTTCAGAGAAACTGTGTCCAGGCTACCCTGACTTTAGGCAAATGAGGGGCAAACGAGCTGATTTTGGACACTGTCTTGGGCTGCGCCCCTCATGGAAACCTCCAGCCAGAGGTTAAGATGATTGACTATATGGAATAAGATGAAGGCCATGTGGGAGTGTTTTGGTTTTAATTTTGGTCATTTGTGTTGCATTGGAAAAAATGACTGGGTCCACGTGGGCTTGAACTCTGGTGTGATTCCCCTTAGAGACTGGGTTTTGGAACTGAACTCAGAGAAGCATTGCCATGAATTTTGTTGGGATTTTAAGAGGCCACGCATGAAAGTCGCTCGTGGAAACTGAGACCTAGGCCCCGGGTGGATTTCCACAGAGGCCTGGGAATCTCAGCAAGGATATCACATGATTTTATTCTTAAAGAAATGGCAGCCATAGTTGAGAGTCAAAACACACATGGACCTCACACTGTAGACCTCAATGGGCCTGGCCTAATGTGACCTTTTGTCCACTCTTTGGGAAGCCGAGCCTGTGAGAGTTCTCCAGAGATTTCATTGAAATGAGCTTCCTCACCATTTAATGTTTGCTGAATGAACTGAAACCCACAGTGCCTCCAACTTCATGGTTGAAAAATGGCTAGATAAATACCATGAAATTTTTGAAATTCCTATGACCAGGTGGCACTGGAGAAACATTGGATGTCCTGTTGCTGATCATGAGTATACCAGACAGTGCCTTGATTTACTGAGTTTCATGAAAATGGTGTAGAA